>NC_135328.1:107274349-107574349 GCF_023851605.1 Tamandua tetradactyla | reverse complement strand
TACAGTTTAAGTGAATCAGGTCACCCTGTAAATAAGTCTGGCAACCTGAAAACTAGTTAAAACATTGATGTTGGGAAAAAAAAAACTGATGTTTTCAGAGAGGAGAAGTGCATGTAGTAGAATTTCTATTTAATTATCTGAACTGTTTCATGTAAAGCTCCACCCCACCCCTCCCCCAGACAGCAAGTATATTGCTGCATTTTTTGGAGCAATGAAGATGCTCTCTTTTTCAAAATAAGATTAACACCCTCAAAATTTCTCACATTGTCAAGGAATGATGGTGCTGACTGTCAGTGCTGTATTATAGTTTGATTCTGATCCACTAGATTCTCCTTTTCAACTAGATAAATAACATCTCATAGGGTTTGCTTTTTACCTTTCATTCCTGGATCTTCAAATGTAGATGTACATTTGTAACTATAATTCAGATTCCAACCTTGGATGGGCAACTATATACTTGCTTTATTGTGTTGAAGAGCACGGTTGTTTTAGCTCTATGCTGGTCTTTTTGCAAAACAAGGATATTCATGAATTCACAGATGCAAAAATATCCTCAGCTCCTTACTAAAGAAAAATCATCTTTCATAAAGAATGGAATAGAACATGGGCCTTGCAATGTTCAGATGAATAGCTGGAATGAACTTTATCTTCCACTAAATTCTCATGTTCTGTGCAGGAAAGCCTAGCATGTCTGTGTTTATAGTTTATGTTCTCTCAATGATGCTGAAATGGAATTTGGCATGAGTCTGACTTGGGATTAATTTCAAGCTCTCATTGCTAAGTAGACAGTCTTGGTCGTGATACTTAAAACTTTAGAGTCTCTAAAATGGGGATAATAGGAATAATAAGGGAACCTAAACTTATTTGGAGAATTACTTGATACTCTGACCCTAAAGTGCACACAATGAATGCTTAATAAATGTTAGTGATCAGTCACTTTCTCAATGCTTTGTGGAGTAGATCATGTTGTGTTTTTACATTGCGGTAGTTTGGAGCAATATATCCCAGAAAAATATGCTTTAAATTTAGTCCATATCTTGGGTGTGAACTCAATGTAAACAGGACCTTTTGATAAGGTTACTTCAGTTGTGGTGTGGCCCAACTGACCCAGGATGGGCCTTAATCTTATTACTGAAAGCATTATTAGGAAGGAACACAGAGAGAAAAAATGCTGGGAGTAGCCAGAAGTTAAAACTCAGTGGAACCTGGAAAACAAGTGAGAAGCAGGAGAGGCCACCACGTGCACTGCCATTTCACAGAAAAGCCAAGGACCAAGGATCACTGGCAGCCAGCTCCAGAATGCTACATTCTTCTGGGAGAAAGCATGTCCTGGATGATGCTTTGATTTTGGACTTCTTCTAATCTCAAAATTGTGAACTGATAAATTCCCACTGTTAAAGCCAGCCCATTGCATGGTGTTTGCTTTAGCAATGCGAAACTGAAACACTTATTGACACTGCTTTGGAAAGATTAAACGTGCTTCTATTATAATCTCCATCTCCATAGTCTTAAATTGACTTGGGCCTATCGTGTCATACCTGAAGAGCCTGGGGCATCCTTCAGTCTTTCCCTCATCTAATCCATTGGTCACTAGCACGACTTTGAAAAGATCACTTGTCTGCTTAAAACCTTTCAGTGGCTGCTTGGAGCCAACCACAGTCATGTCCCAGCCCCTTAGCTTTTCATGTAAGACCTTCCAAAAATCTAGACACATCTAGATTTACCAGGTTGCCTCTGCATTTCCCAGATGAGGGCAATCGTGTTTCTAATACACAGCTGACCATTTTTTCTGACTTCACACATGTGGTTTACCCTGCATGAAATGCATGTATCTCTTTATTTCTGTCCCACCAAAACTCTACCCATTCTTCAAAGAAAGCCTTTGAGTCAAAATGATTTCTTCCATGATTCCTTCTCTCTGTTGCCTGGACTCATCTTACTCCTCTAAATTTCTAGAACATGTTATTTGTAACCCAAGTATGCAACAACTTACTTTAAATTATTTTTCTTATTGATATGTAAGCTTTATAAAAGCAGGGACCATTTCTTACCCTTTTTTTTTTCTTATATTTCCCAGAGTACTTAGCCCAGATAAATTAGTTCTTCTCAAACTGTCTGTGAAGAAACAGTCGTTTTTGTTTTTGCAATCTGTAACAGGCTGATAGGTTTGTAAAATGCAACAAAAATGAATTATTAGAAGAGTGAAATTTAAAAACCCACACAGAAAACAAGCTCAGATGTTTCATCTTATAGCAATAGATATTGAATTATTCTCTCTAAGTGCTGTAAAGGTAGCTAAACACTCTCAATGTCGGAACTTCTCTCGTTGCCTACTGGTAAGAAGCAGTTCATGGACTAGCACAAATCCTTAGGTCACACTTTGTGTAGTGCAGCTATCTATAACTGCGCCTTTAACATGTGAGATAAATAAGTAAACCCGTGGAATAGAGAAATGTGTTATAGCAATCTTTCCCCCCATGCTTTATAATTATTGTTTCAGAATTGATTCTTTAAGACTATACGATAATAAATTATTAATAAAATATCATGAAATTTGCTCACATTGACATTATGGTTTCTGAATTTTATTTTGATGCATTGAAACAAACAAACAAATAAACAAGCAAAAATCCAACTACAATTTTCTTATTTGAAGAAAAAAAGTAGAGTGGGAAAATTGTTGCATGCTAGAAATTCAGCAGTGTTCCCTGTTAAAAAGAAAACATGAAAATTCACTGCTGTACTGCCTTTAAATCAGCTAATTTCAAGAAATATCTTTTAAATTGAAGAAATATACATCACACAATTTATACGGTTAATCAGGAATTACACTGAAAGTTCATTAAATCATATCTAGGGAATTTAAGTGAATGCAAGTAAGTAAATTAAGTGCTGAGATAATTAAATTCTTAATTAGTTAATTAACTGTTATAGTTTTAAGTGATGCCATGAACAAATTGACATAAATTTCAGTTTTGCTTTCCTATATTTAGAAGGTCTTCATGAAACTGTAAAAGCTTGAGGGCTTAATACTTTCCACAGTTTTGAACCAAATACTAACATATTTATAATAAGATTTTTATTATTTAGATTTGAAGGTTTTTAGAACGATTTCTCTAATTGCCTTTTTTTTCTTTTATAAATCAGAGGATACTTTCTTCATTTGTTTTTTCTTATATAAAATAGAATATAATTGGGTTACAAATAACATGTTCTAGAAACTTAAGAGGAGTAAGATGAGTCCAGGCAACAGAGAGAAGGAATCATGGAAGAAATCATTTTTGACTCAGGCCTTCTTTGAAGAATGGGTAGAGTTTTGGGGGGACAGAAATGAAGAGATACATGCATTTCATGCAGCGTAAACTACATATGTGAAGTCAGAAAAAAGGATCAGCTGTGTATTAGAAACACGATTGCCCTCAGGAAAATATTCACAGTTTGATTTATGCCACCACATTTCCCTTTGGTAATGTTTTTTTAGGCATGAAGTCTTCAAAGGGTGTTCTAGTCATATAAGGCTGTAAAACAAACCATCCCTAAACTTAATGGCTTAACATAATAACAACCATTTATTTAGCTTAAGATTCTGCAAATTGGGCAGGGCCAGGTGAGGATGGCTCATCTGTCCTGACTGGGACTGGAGGATCTGCCTCCAAGATGGCACACTCACATGACTGGCTAGTGGCCAGGAGTTCAGCAAGGGTTGTCGCCTGGGGTCTGGGTTCTTCTCGTGTGCCTCTGGGGCTGCTTGGGCTTCATCCCAGCCTGGCATCAGGGTTCCAAGCCTGAGTTCCAAGAGGCCCTGCAGAAGCTGCAAAGTTTCTTATGACCTGGCCTTGGAAATATTCCTTTTGTAGTATTTGATTGTTCATGCAAATCATCAAGGCCAGCCCAGATTCCCACCTCACAGTGGGAAAAGTAATAAAGATAGAAAGGAGTAATTCAGGTTGGTAAATTGAGAAGGACTCACAAGCTCACATAGTAGATTCTGATACTGAAAAAGATGGGTATTTAAAAATTTATTTAATTAGGCCTGCTCCACGATGAGCCTAGCATTATGAGAACTACCATGAGCAGTAGTTTTATTAATTCCATTATAATTACCATAATTTAAGGGAAGATACCCAGTATTTGGACAGAAAATATAGATTTGAATCGAGTTTCCATTACACTATCTGGGAGACTTTGAGCAAGTTATTTAACTGTTATGAGGCCCTGTTTTCATATATATACACATATATATATGGAGGATAATAATATCTGCCCTACCATTGTATATCCTAGAACAGTTGGGAAGTTCAAATAGTTACTGAACTGGAAAGTGTATTTTAGATGGAAAAATAAATTACACATCCATGGCTTAGAATTCTTATTGTCAATATATGTCCATGGTAATTTCTCATCCTTATAACATGGCTGTGTTCCTATGGTAGTTTATACTGTATTTTTTTTTTTTATTTATGCACAGAAGTGACCCAGAAGTTTTGAATTACTGTGCTCTTGGAGAGTAATTCTTGGGTAAGAATTACATACACTTGGGTATGTAATTGGGTAAGCTGCACATACACTGGGAGGACAGAACTAGGAAGGTAAGAGAGAGGGCATTGCCCCACTTTTGGAAGTCTGGACATTGGGGATGGGGTGGGGTTAGGGGATGTAGAGGCACATGACCTATATTAAAAAGGTATATGTGAAAGAGTGATGTTAGGTCAACTGGGGTTCAACTGAGTTTTCTGCATCCATCTGGTTATAAATGTAGGAGCATGAGCCATGATGTGTGAAAAGGAGGGTGAGTGGCTGCTAAGTGTTTGGGGTTATTGGTGCTGATCATGGCTATGCCCTAACAGGAGAGGCCATATGTGGTAGTTAGATTCAGTTGTCAACTTGGCCAGGTGAAAGCACCTAGTTCTGTTGCTGTGGACATGAGCCAATGGTAGGTGAATCTCATCTGTTGCTAATTACATCCGCAGTCGGCTAGGAGGCGTGTCTGCTGCAATGAGTGACGTTTAACTTAATTGGCTTGTGCTTAAATGAGAGAACGCAATGTAGCACAGTCTAGCAGCTCGGCATTCCTCATCTCAGCACTTGCAGCTCAGCCCAGGCCTTTGGAGAAGTCACCCCGGGGAAAGTTGTTGGAACCCAGGGGCCTGGAGAGAAGACCAGCAGAGACCATCCTGTGCCTTCCACGTAAGAAAAGAGCCTCAGTGGAAAGTTAGCTGCCTTTCCTCTGAAGAACCAACAAAATAAATCCCCTTTTATTAAAAGCCAATCCGTCTCTAATGTGTTGCATCCCAGCAGCTAGCAAACCAGAACACCATATGATCTCAACTGGTTCTAATGGGGTCTTGTCATTAGTGAGACATGCCAGACAATTGAGAATTTGGGAGGAGTACAAAGGATGAAGAGAGTAGGGGAAGGAATTGATTAAACCTTAGGTTTATAGCAGGAGATTCTTGGGATATAGGACTTTTATGTCCCACCAAAAAGAGACTATAAGGCAATCTGGTGCTTCTTCCATGAAGGTAAATCGAAGCGAATGTCAGGCCAGCCATTGGGAAGGAGTGGGTTTTGGTCTTTGTGGGTTGGGGCTTGTTCAAGTGTTAAATTAGCAGTAGCAAGGGAGTTATGGGTCTTCCCTTATAATCTCTTCAGGCCTTTATTTGTTTTTATGTAAAAATTTTTCTTTTTTGTGAGAAATAACATATATACAAAAAGGCAATAAATGTCAAAGCACATCACAATAATTAGTTGTAGAACAAGATTTCAGAGTTTGGTATGGGTTACAATTACAAAATTTTAGGTTTTTACATCTAGCTGCTCTGAGATAATAGACTAAAGGAAATATCAATATAATGACTCAGCATTCATACTCGTTTGTTAAACCCTACCCCTCTGTATAACTCCACCATCACCTTTCATCTTTCTCCCACTCTTTAGGGGTATTTGGGCTATGTGCATTCTAACTTTTTCATGTTGGAATGGGTATGTGCATTCATATGGGATGGGAATTGAACAAGTTGATGTTCTAGAGACGCTGGCCTCTCTGCATTTCAGGACTTATCTGGTCCAGGGACCTGTCTGAAGATTGTAGGTTTATGGAAAGTTATCCTAGCACATGGAAACTTCTTAGAATCTTATATAATACCCTAGGTGTTCTTTAGGATTGGCTGGAATAATTTTGGTTGGGGGTTGGCAAGTTATGGGAACTGAAGCTAACTGAGAGTGTCCTCCAGAGAAGCATTTCAACTCCATTTGAACTCAGTCAGGCACTGATACCTCATTTGTTATACTTCTTTTCCCCCTTTTGGTCAAGATGGCATTGTTGATCCCATGGTGCCAGGACCAGACTCACCCCTGGGAGTCATCTCCCATGCCGCCAGGAAGACTTTCACCCCTGGATGTCGTGTCCCACATAGGGGTCTCCAGGCCTTTCTTTCATACCTTAAGCCTGTATCACATCTTATCTCTTACCTACTGAGAGCAGATCCACTTCCTAACAAATTCAGGGCTTATATAATGTTTGGCAAATTGTATTTTCAGCTATGTCTAAGGCACACTGAGGTAAATGTTGGATTGCATACTGAAAAAGAGAGACCCTAATTTACACTTATAAAAAGTTTTGGCTTCCTTGAAGTTCGGCAAAAACAAAGCAGAAACAAGCTGTGCTGGTTTGAATTTGTGGACCCCAAAAAAGCCATGTCCTTTAATCCTCCTTCAGTATTGCTGGGTGGGAGTTTTTTTTATTGTTCCCATAGAGATGTGACCCACCTAATTGTGTGTGGTAAGTTTTGATTGGGTGGTTTTCATGGAGATGTGTCTCCATCCATTCAAGGTGGGGGTGCTTACTGAGCCCTTTAAGAGGGAAGCATTTTGGAAAAAGCTTTAGAGCCCATGCAGCCAGAGACCTTTGGAGATGAAAAAAGGACTATGACCTTGGGGGAGCTTCGTGAAACAAGAAGCCTGGAGAAAAAGCTAGTAGACATTGCCATGTTCACCACGTGCCTTTTCAGTTGAGAGAGAAATCCTGAACGTCATCAGCCTTCTTGAACCAAGGTATCTTTCCCTGGATGCCTTAGATTGGACATTTCTATAGCCTTGCTTTCATTTGGACATTTTCACAGCTTTAGAACATGTAAACTTGCATCTTAATAAATTCCCCTTTTTAAAAGCCATTCTGTTTCTGATATATTGCACCCTGGCAGCTAGCAAACTAGAACACAAACTACTCTGTATGGTCAGCTAGCTACTTTTTGCTGCATGTTTATTGAATCTTGTGTTTTTCAGGTACAGTTAATTGGCAAAAATTGGATTCCATGTCTAATTAACCAGAACTTTGTGACTTTTTGAAAGATATCATTTTTTAAAAAATATATATTTTTATTGACAAATTTTCATACACAGGCAGTCCATACATGGTGTACAGTCAATGGCTCACAAAATCATCACATATTTTGTTTTCATCACTGTGCTGATTTGAAAGAATTTATGTACCCTAGAAAAAGCCATGTTTTAATCCTAATCAATCTTGTGGGAGCAATGATTTCTTCTAATCCCTATTCAGCCCTGTAGGTTGGAAACTTGAGTAGGTTATCTCCATGGAGATGTGACTCAGTCGATTGTGGGTGTTAAACTTGATTAGATGGAGACATATCTCCACCCATTCTAAGGGGGTCTTGATTAGTTTACTGGAATCCTCTAAAAGAAGATGTATTTTGGAGGAAGCTTCAGAATGCTGCAGAACCACAAAGCAGAGAGTCCACCAGCCAGTGACTTTTGGAGATGAAGAAAGAAAATGCCTCCTGAGAAGCTTCATGAAACAAGAGGCCTGAAGAAAAAGCCTGCAGATGCTGCTGTGTTTGCCATGTGCCCTTCCAGCTGAGGGAGAAATGCTGAATGTCAATTGGCCTTCTTGACTCAAGGTATCTTTCCCTGGATGCGTTAGAATGGACATTTCTATAGACTTGCCTTAATTGGGACATTTCCATGGCCTAAAAACTGTTAACTTGCAACTTATTAAATTCTCCCTTTTAAAAGCCATTCCATTTCTGGTATATTGCATTCTGGCAGCTAGCAAACTAAAACAATCCCCATGATCATTTTTAGAACATTTGCATCACTCCAGGAAAAGAAATAAAAAGAAAAAAGAAAAAATTTATGCATCCCATACCGCTTATCTCTCCTTCTCATTGACCACTAGTATTTCAATCTACCCAATTTATTTAATCTCTTATTCCCCTATCATTTATTTATTTTTATCCATATCTTTTTTTACTATCTGTCCATACCCTGGGTAAAAGGAGCATCAGACATAAGGTTTTCATAATCAAACAGTCACATTGTAAAATCTATACCATTATACAAGTGTCTTCAAGAATCAAGGCTACTGGAACACAGCTCAACAGTTTCGGGTACTTCCCTCCAGCCTCTCCAGTACACCATAAACTAAAAAGGGATATTATATAATGCGTAAGAATAACTTCCAGGGTAACCTCTCAACTCTGTTTGAAATATATCAGTCACTGAAACTTTATCTCATTTCTCTCTTCCCCCTTTTGGTCACGAAGGGTTTCTCAATCCCATGATGCCAGATTCCAGTGAATCTCGGGAGTTCTGTCCCATGTTGCTAGGGAGATTTACACCCCTGGGAGTTGTGTCCCACATAGGCAAGAGGGCAGTGAGTTCACCTGCCAAGTTGGCTTAGAGAGAGAGGCCACATTGGAGCCACAAAAGAGGTTTCTGTATGTGATTTTTAGGCATAATTATAAGTAAGCTTAGCCTATCCTTTGCAGGAATGTTTCATAGGAGCAAACTCCAAGATCGAAGGCTCAGCCTATTGATTTGTTGTCCCCATTGCTTCAAGAATATCAAATTCAAGAATTCTCCAAATGAGGAAGTTGAATATTTCCTCCTTTCTTCCCAGAACTTTGCAAATATGTCGTTATTCCTCCCCAAATTACTCTGGGTTATATCAGAACATCAGACTAACCTGGACAAACCAACAAGATCTCACGCCCTATTCAAGATTCCCTGTACTTATGGTATTCAACTAAATTTACCATACGAGGTAAATTAGGAAATGCACTACCCAAAATATCAAAGTTGCACCAAATAAACGTCTCTCCTTTTGGTCTCACATAGAAGTTGAAGTTTTAAAATATGGACCATATCATACTTTACCCTGTATTCTGATTTACCTTAGTCCCATCCAGATCAACTTCATTCATATCTCTACTCAAAGTCTGATCACTTTTTCAACTTTTTAAAGAGTTGCTGTATGGGGTACTGTTGATTTTCATAGCTTCAGAGCTCTAACTCTGAGTCTCAGGTATCACATAAATACCTGAAGTTTCTGGTAATGAGCAGGTTATATACAAACAGCTCAGTATCTCAGAATTTATAAGTAAGTTACAACTCCTGAACATATGTAACTGCTGTAAGAGCTTATATCTAAGGCTGCTTGAAATAGGCTCTGTTTTAGTTTGCTAGCTGCCGGAATGCAATATACCAGAAACGGAATGGCTTTTAACAAGGGGGATTTAATAAGTTGCTAGTTTACAGTTCTAAGGCCGAGAAAATGTTCCAATTAAAACAAGTCTATAGAAATGTCCAATTTAAGGCATCTGGGTAAAGATAACTTGGTTCAAGGAGGCCGATGACGTCCAGCGTTTCTCTCTCAACTGGAAGGGCACATGGCAAACATGGTGGCATCTGCTGGCTTTCATGTGGCTCTACCAAAAAGCGCCTCTCCAAAATGTTTCCTGTTTTAAAGGATTCCAGCAAGCAACTCCACCTTCAGTGGGTGGAGACACACCTCCATGGAAATCATCTAATTAAAAGTTACCACCCACAGTTGGGTGGGTCACATCTTCATGGGAACAATCAAAATGCTCCCACCCAGCAATATTGAATGAGGATCAAAGGGCATGGCTTTCCTGGGGTCCACCACAGATTCAGACTGGCACATTCCACCCTTTGGAGCCCAAAAAGACATGCTCTTTCCAAATGCAAAATACATGCATTCCATAACAATATCAGAAACCCTTAAACCTTTCAGTAGCAATACAAATGAAGTACCAAATTAGAGACAGTATAAAATCTCATCAAGTCAGTTACAGGCATGATCTGTCCTAAGGCAAAATTCTCTCCATTTGCTCTGACCTTTGAAAACTCATAACGAGTTATTTGCTGCCAACATACAAAGGAGGAACATTCATAGAATACATATACACATTTCCATAGGGAGGAAAGACAAAGGGGTCACCAGACCCATGCAATTTTGAAAACCTGCAGGGCAAAGTCCATTAGATTTCAAAGTCTGAGAGTCATTTATCCTCAGGGCTTTAGAAAGCGGCAGTCCCACCCTTTCCAAATGCGAACGCAGAGGCCTGCCTCTCTCTGAATACCACCTTGGAGGATACTGGGGAGACCACCTTTTTCTAGGCTCCACCCTCTCCAAGCTTTGGGGCTGCACCCGGTCTCTCTGCCGTCTCTGGAGCACACGCTCAACCCCTCCATGTGGTGGCAGCCAGGCTCTCCCCAAACCCCAAGGAATGTGCTTCACCTTCTCCAAGGCCTGAGGCGGCATGACTCTTCCACTGCAACCAGGTGGAAGGCCCATTCTCTGCCTTTGGGGCAAACTCACCCTCTCCACAGGCTTGGGTGGGTCCACTCTCCTGGCCCAAGGCTTCTTGACTTCAGACCTCAGCCTCCATGGTTTTGCCTCTGAAGTTGTTTTTCCTCCAATGTGTGTCCCTTCTCTGAACCCCCCAGTCCAGATGGGCAGCGGCTCTGTTTATACAGGTCCCACAGCACTCTCCTTGGGTTTCTATGCAGTAGCCTTGGATCATGCCCATCAGACATAAGGAGTTTCCACAGATCCTTCCTGGATAACTCCATGTCCAATCCTGGCTTTCTCTGAAATGGCTGGCTGGTTCCACATTTGGTTAAATCCTCACACAGGGCACTGTTCTCTGGGGTCTCCCTTTCTGGAGGCCCAGAATTTTCCAGAACTTCAATTTCTGGTTTCTCTGTACCCAAGAGTTCAGTTTTCAGCTTATCCCTCTTTTGTCACATTTCACTATAAGCTGTGAGAGGAAACCAGGCTGCACTTTTCACATTTTATTTGGAGATCTCTTCTGCTAAATATCCAAGTTCATGGCTTTTAAAATCTGCCTTCCAGCCAAAGCCACTAGTCAATTTTGTCAGATTATCTGCCATTTTAAAACAAGGATCACCTTCCTTCCAGTCTGTAATGATAGGTCTCATTTCTGTCTAAGACTTTATCAGAAGTGTCTTTAGAGTCCACATTTCTACCAACACTCTCTTCAAAGCATTCTAGGCCTTCTCTATCGAACTTCTCACAACTCTTGCAGAATCTTCCCCTTATCCATTTAAAAAGCCGTTCCAACATGTTTGGTATTTGCAAACTGCAGCAGCAGCACCCCACTCTCCGGTACCAAAATCTGTTTTAGTTTGCTAGCTGCCGGAATGCAATATACCAGAAACGGAATGGCTTTTAACAGGGGAGTTTAATAAGTTGCTAGTTTACAGTTCTAGGGCCGAGTAAATGTCCCAGTTAAAACAAGTCTATAGAAATGTCCAATTTAAGGCATCTGGGTAAAGATACCTTGGTTCAAGAAGGCCGATGACGTTCAACGTTTCTCTCTCAACTGGAAGGGCACATAGTGAACATGGCAGCATTTGCTGGCTTCCTTGTGGCTCTACAAAAGGGACTCCAAAATGTTTCCTGTTTTAAAGGATTCCAGCAAGCAACTCCACCATCAGTGGGTGGAGACACACCTCCATGGAAATCATCTAATAAAAAGTTACCACCCACAATTGGATGGGTCACATCTTCATGAAAACAATCAAAATGCTCCCACCCAGCAATATTGAATGAGGATCAAAGGGCATGGCTTTTCTGGGGTCCACCGCAAATTCAGACTGGCACAGACTCCAACCTGATAATTCATGCTTTCAAATTTACTGAATTTTTATATTATAGTTAGTCCATATGATTGAGGCATGATAATATTTGTCGTTTGTTCCTGACATTCCATTCAACATACAGTCCTTAAGGTTCATTCACCTAGTTGCATGCCTCACAACTTCATTCCTCTTGCAGCTTCTCGGTAGTCCCTTGTATGTATACATCACAGTTCCCCCTTCCATTCCTCAATCGCTGTACCCTAAGGCCACCCCCATGTAAGATAGTCTTGACTGAGACTTCTAAAAGCTCATACCTAGAGCTGAATGTTGGCAGCTATACTTTGTAGAAGTAGATTTCTGCTCCTGATGGCAGCATCCCTGTGAGCTTGATGTGGATACTGAGACTAATGTCCTGAGTGGTGTGTGGGTAGAATGGTGATAGACAGTGAATAAAATAAAGATTCTACATAGTTCTTAAAATATTGTTGTAACAACTGAAGAGGACTTTTCCAAAGCAAGAGCTCAATTGATGCAAAACAATATACAATAAATTCCCTGTTGTCTGGACCAGTGAGGAAATAAGGTATTTGTGTTCATCAAGTATTCTGGTGTTTGAATGTTCTGCTAGGGACATGTTATATTTGATGGGAAACACTGTTGATTGTCTACCCAGTATCCATTCTTTTCTTCTTCCTTAATAACAGACCTCCAGAGTTGTTGGATCTAGCAATGTGTCTAACTTTTAAATGACATTTTTAGACTTTCTTGCAGATAAGGGCACCAATGACAAGTATGAAGAAGTCATTGAGATGGGGTTTTCCAAGAAAGTTTTTCTAAGGGCGCTGCTTGGCTGGGAAGCACACCCTTTTTTTTTTTTTTTTTACCATTCCTCTGCTTCTTTTCATCCTGCCTAGAATGCTAACACGATAGAATGGTAAAGTGTAGCAGCCATCATGAGACCATGGGGCAAACTTGAGGATGAAAGCCACATGGTAAAGATGTTGGAGCAGAAAGATAGAAAGACACTGCATCTCATATGCCCATGGAACGGCCATTCCAGCTGAAGACTGCCTACCTCTGGATTAAAAGCAAACATATCTCTTGTTTAAACCACTGTTATTTTTTATTTCTGTTGTTAGTAGACAAAAGCAATTCTTTCTTCAGGGTATTAAATGCAATAAAATTATTTCGACATTATGGAGACAATGAATTTATTTTATGCATTTTTTAACCAACCCTTGTTTCAGAAAGGGTAAAGATGGTGTGGAGGTTGAATTATGCACTCCAGAAAAAAATGTTTGTAATCAATCCCATTCCTGTGGGTGTGAACCCACTGTAAATAGGATCTTCTGAAGAGGATATTTTTAGTTAAGGTGTAGCCAACTGAATCAAGATGGCATGGATGTTAATCCTTTACTGGAGGCCTTAAAAAAAGCCAAGGGAGACAAGCCAGAAGTCAGAGATCAGGTAGCCTGGAAGAGAAAGGAGAGGACATCACCGTGTGACATGAGGCAGGGCCACAATCCGAGAAACCTCAAGGATCTTGTCAGCCAGCATGAGAATGCTGTAGACTTTGGGGAGAAACCATCATCTTTGCTGAAACCTGGATTTTGAACTTCTAAATCATGACTCATTATTTAAGTGAACTCATCGTGTGGTATTTGTCACAGCAGCCTGGAAACTAAAACATGGATTATAAGAATCCTTAAAATACCTAACAGCATAAACTAAAAATAATGTCCAAAAAGCGGAATAAAAGGTGAAAACATTCAAAAAGATTCTCTGAACAAACTTTAATCTTTTGTCCCCTTCATTTTATAATTCAGTCACATCAGGATCTTTAATGCCTTAGGGCCATCATTATGACCTCAAATGTGGAAATTCTGGTTAATGGAGAGTCCCATTTAATTAAATGCCACTAGTGTGCTCGATGTAGTATAAAGAAAATTTCCTGACCGTCATTTGATGGACTCATCTAAGTAACTCATGCTCTCCATTCCTCGTAAAACATGCTAACTCATGTTCTCTGAAACTGGTTGAGTAGCACACTACCCAAGAATCAGTAGTGGCTCTTCTCAAACCTCTGTACCAATTGCACTTGTTACTGTAATTATGATTTAATTAAATCACATGTGGTTTGGTGATTGTTAAGTGAAGAAATCAAAGAATTATTTCTGTAAAAACTAAGTCAAATGCTTGGAAAGACTATAAACATGAATTTTTCATAAAAATTTTGTTTTGGATTAGGTGCGGGAAAGCCAATTGTACAGACCGGGGAAAAATCTGCTAAGGATACTGCTACTAGTTTGCTTTGCAAATCAGTGCAGTTTGAGTGTGGTATGAAAAAATATAGAGAATGGAGCGCCAAAAGAGTGGGCCTGGAAGGAAAAAGGCTTGGTCCTATGTTAAAAAAATTGATTGATACATATATATATATATATATATATATATTTAAGTGTCTTAATTGAAAATAAAAGGTGTATATGCTTTTTATGGTCCATTTTGCCAGATGTTTTAAGTTCATCAGTCCATTATGATGGATGAGTGCTTCTGTTGTGGGTACAGAATTCACACTTACAAGGCTTATTAAGTAAAACAATGAAAACCAAAGGGGATTAGGCAGTGATTAATGTACTGGCTAGCAAACGTGTGCTACTGGTCCTCCTGTAACTTGCTCTCCTGAGCCACTGGGGGGCAGGAATTACTAATTGACTATATCCTTCAACTGGCTCCTTTTCAAACTTGAACACTAAGTAGCCACTACCAATCAATCGGTTGTCCCAGTGTAAAAGGGAATTTTATAAAGCTTAACAGTAGCTAATTTTTCCTGCTTAATTTAGCTATTTACATATATTTTAGCTTCTGAAATATCCAGCAAAAGCATTTGTGTCATTTTATATTCACGGCTATGCATTCGGTGTGAGTTAAGAATTATAAAGAAAAGAATTATGGGCCCCATCAGGCTGAAGATAAACAATCCTGGCGCCGAGGTTACTTGTTGTAAAACTGTTAAGAAATGCTTATTGTAAAACTGTTCTTATCTGCTTTTTTGCAAAACAGCACCTGTGACCCATGCTCAACCCCCACCCCCCTCATCTTACCCCTTAAAAGGCTTTTGCAAACTCAGACGGGGGCCTCTCTGTTCCTGTGTGTTCAGTGAGCCCCACACATGTGTGGAAAATAAACCCCTTGCATGTTGCATGAGAGAACGTCTCTTGGAGTCCTCCTTTGTGTGGCAAAACTCTCGAATTCTCGAATTCTTACACCAGGAAATTAAATCACTTAACCAACCATTGTTTAGAGTGGATACTGAAGTAGGCATAACTCATGGATTGGCATGCCCCTTAAGTATGTAGGTTAGCCTGTGTCAGGAAGACATGTGAGGCATCTGAATGGGACAGTCACAATCCCATGGATTGCTAGGTTAGATCTGGCCAACCTCCCTCCCTAAGCAAGTGTCTGCTTACTTTTCACCCCCTCTGTGCTTCTTTCAGAGTTTCACTCTAGATGGAGAGGATGATTTTGCCAAAAAAGGAAGAGTTCTATTGGGATGTTCCTCTGAATCACTGTGGCTGAATCACCCCTCTGCAGCTTGGCGTTGTAGCTGGACCCTGGTGGTAGAGAGCCTAAGGTTGACTCTGTGCCATACTTCTTAGCTGCCACTTTCAAGTTGCTTAACATCTCCAAGTTTCCGTTTTAACCAGAGAGGGTTTATAAGGATTAAATGTGATAATGCATGGAAGAAATAAAGGGCAGGTTCCCAGCACCCTTCAAATCCTCAATGGCAGGACTTTGTAAACATTAATTTATGAACTCTTTAAAATCCTATGGGGTGGGTGGGCCACAGTGGCTCAGCAGGTAGATTTCTCACCTGCCATGCCCGAGACCCGGGTTCGATTCCCTGTGCCTACCCATGCAAAAAAAAAAAAAAAAAAAGAGTCCTATGGGGCAAACAATGGTTGCTCAGTAGCAGAGTTCTCACCTGCCATGCCAGAGACCTGAGTTGGATTCCCAATGCCTCCCCATGTAAAAAAAAAAAAAAAAAAAAAATCGTATGCACATTTTTATGTGCAGGATCCACAACTGCCATCAGATTATGAAAGGAATCTGGGACTAAAAC
This sequence comes from Tamandua tetradactyla, assembly GCF_023851605.1. Lineage (NCBI taxonomy): Eukaryota > Metazoa > Chordata > Mammalia > Pilosa > Myrmecophagidae > Tamandua > Tamandua tetradactyla. The sequence goes on along the minus strand of NC_135328.1, from coordinate 107,558,301 downwards.
AAAAGCAAAAGCAAAGCAAAGCAAGACCAAGCAAGGCCAAACAAAGCCAACTTCTTGTTTGGAGCAATGCTTCTTAAACTTTATGTCCATGTGAATCACCTGGGGATCTTGTTAAAATGCTGATCTTAATTCAGTAGGGCTGGGGTGGGGCTTTGCATTCATAACAAGGTCCCAGTTGCTGGTGCTGCTGATCCACGGACCACACTTTGTATAGAGAGAGTCTAAAGCATCCACACCTTTGTTTCTTCTGTACTGCTGAGAGGGACAGTAGCATGGTCACTAACAGCATGGGTCATGAAACCAGACAGACTGGTTTGCATTCTGGCTTTGTCCCTTATGAATTCTATAGGGTGCTGAGGTTCTCTCTGCCTCAGGCTGCTTACCTGTAAAAGGGGAATGGTGCATAACATTACCCAGCTATTGCATTGTGAGGGGTAAGGTGAGGATGAAGCCAGATAATGCAATGAATTTACAGCAGTGCCTCGAGCATTACAAGTGCCATGTAAGTGCTAGCTCTTGTTATTTTCATTCTCTCAGCTGGGTGAGAATACACTTAGTTGCTATTGTCACATTCTCATCACTGTCTCCAATAGTCTAGTATTCTCTGGATTGCCTCACGCCCAAAGCAATGTCTCTCAGTCATTTCCTCAGAGTGTAAAGAAGGATTTTATAAAGCTTAACAGTAGCTAATTTTTCTTGCTTAATTTAGCTATTTACATATATTTTAGCTTCTGAATAACAGAAATATCCAGCAAAAGCATTTGTGTCATTTTATATTCATTGCTATGCATCTGATAAGAATTGTAGAGAAAAGAGTCAGGGGCCCCATCAGGCTGAAGAAAAACAACCTGGGACTTTCCTGGGCCGGTTATCTGCTTCTCGCAACCCCCATGACTCCTGGCGCCAGAAATACTTGTTATAAAACTGTTCGTTATCTACTTCCTGCATAAAGCAGAACCTGTAACTCATGTTCAACCCTCAAACCCCTCCCCGCTTATCCTGGCCCTTAAAAGGCTTCCCCAAACCCAGGCTCGGGGCTCTCTGTTCCTGCGTGTTCAGTGAGCCCCACGCATGTGTGGTAAATAAACCCCTTGCGTGTTGCATGAGAGAACGTCTCTTGGAGTCCTCCTTTGCATGGCAAAACTCTCGAATTCTTACAAGAGTACCAGTGAAGTGGGGATAGTCAAGCAAATTTGGAAAACATAACATATACTTCTCTTGGAGAGATAGCTATAGCAGAAGACACTTAATTAACCTGCTTTCTCACAAACTAATTTTGATCACAGAATCCAGAGGGCTTTTTTTTCCCCATCTAACTCCTAATTTACATGTATAAGACCTGATGCCATAAAGTAATAATTGTGATGGCATGCTTATGAAGAGTGGCAGGCAAAGCAGGGTCAACCTGCAATGTAGGTGCTGTACACCAGAGAGAAAGCTTCCTCCAGGTTGTCTGGGCAGAGAAGCAGCTTCAAGTCACTGGCTGAGTGCTGACACTAGGGGAGATATTTTGATGAGGTGCAGGGTACTGAAGGGCACAATTAGTTACCCCTCCTTTTGCATCTGGCACAGGCGGCCAGACCTTCAGCTCACTGTTAAGCCCTGCCTACACGTGCGAGATGGGGACGAGGAAGACTTTCCCACCCCGCACGCTGCTCATGCTGCTGCTTTACATCTTATGTCAGTATTTTGTCTTTAAGTCTTAGTTCTCTTCTGAGAGACTATATGGAAACAGTGATTCTCCTCTCTAACCTAACTTTCAGATCTAGTTTCTGCTCTTTCTAAGGATATCAAACTTCATGGCTAAGTACTGTAGGAAGAGGATGCCTTTTATTGGTACTAACTTTTCTTTTTAATGGGTCCAGATTGAAAAGACAGATTAAAGCTTTGGATTTGACTTGCAAAGAATTTTTTTTCCCCTTTAAAATCAACTTTATTGAAGCATAATTTGTATACAATAAAAATACATCCATTTAAAATATGTAGTTCAGTGAATTTCGATATATTTGTAAGCCCGTATAACCAACAGCACAATCAAGAAACAGAATATTTCCATTGCCCTGGAAAGTTCTCCTGTACCCATTTTCCATCAGCCACTGCCTCCTCCTGCCCAAGGCAAGTGCTGATTTGATTTCTGTCACTATAGTTTTGTGCATTCTGGGTCTTCCTGAAATTGGAATCTTACTGAATGTACTATTTTATGTCTGACCTGGTTTCACTTGGCATAAAATTTTTGAGGCATCATTTTTATGGGTATCAGTAGTATCAGTAGCAGAACTTTTTTTAAAAAAACCTTTCAGTCAGCTCTATCAAGATGTCAACCATGGTGTGTACCTTATACATTAGTGTAATGTAATACATGTACTATGAAACAAGTTTTTAATTTTTTAGCATACGCTATTCCATAGGTTAGTAATATTTCCAAGTGCTAGACTTTTGAGTAGCTCTGAATTATTTTGTAATTGTCAGGGCTGTGTGGAGTCGTGGGAAGATCAAGGCTGGTCCCTGTGCTGGCTCCGTTTGATTTTTGGGGTTTGTGCAAGCCCCGTACCCTCTGGGGCTCAGTTTCCCCATTTGTATTGCTGCTCCCTGAGGCCCCTTCCAGGCCTGACAATATGCTGTTTTGGGGCTGGTCACGGAGCTGTGGTGCCAGCAGGGGGCGTAGGAGTCAACAAACAACCAACACACTTGGCCAGCATCACCAAGGGCCTGTGTGTCACATGTCGGCCTGGGCACATGGACCGCAGTGGTGGGGAGCTCAGCACGGCCCGTGGAGGGCCAGTTTTAAAAGTGACAGAGGCTTTGGATATGATTTTGCCAACAGATTTCTCTGTTTGGATTTCTCTGTAGAGAAATTTTAGATTCTTTAAAAATCTCATTGCAGACAAAAGAGAGGATGATAAACAAATAGGAGAGCTCTTATAAGCCTATAAACAAATAAAGTAGATTAACATTCAAAATGTATATAAATAAACCTTTAAAAATACTACAATTTTTTAAAATGCTATAATTTGATGGCTAATCACCTTAAAAAAGAATTGTAAAAAATTGTTAAAAAGGAACCCTTTAGCGTTTTCTTTTCAAGGGGGAAAACACAAAAAGAAATTGCATTGAATGATTAGAAATATAATTCATAGAATTGCCAAAGTCAAAATGTTTCATGACAGGATATTATTTGCAGATTGCATTTTTTTTTTTTTTTTAACATGGGCAGACACTGGGAATCGAACATGGGTCCTCAGGCATGTCAGGCAAGCATTCTTGCTTGCTGAGCCACCGTGGCCTGCCCTGCACTGAGTTTTTAACAGCTGTTAACTGTTTTCACTCTGGGACCATATCTATATTAGCACAATTAAATGTAGATTTTTATACCCTGAAGTATAAAATATACCCTCGCATATCCCCACACTTTCAGCTTGCTTGCAGAATTATTTCCGTTCCCTATTCACTTTGCTTCTATAAAAATAATTGATGCTGCATGAAATATTTAGTCTTACATTTGCTTCCCCAATTCTTCTCTTCATAATATTGAACAACGCAAAACCAGAGAGAGGAGTTAGGTTGGATGTGGTTTACTGACTAATAATCCTTAAATTTTTGAACACACTCTTACCTCTCTATCTACAACTACTGTTTCAAAAATAAGTGCTTTAGGTTATAAGTTTTGTTATTCTCAAACTAACTAGGTAATATGGCAAGTGTCAAATGGCAAGTTAAGAATTCCATAATTGTGGCAGTTTTTAAGCAAAATAAGAAGAGTACTAACAGGCAAATGGTAAAAAAGCAAGCTCTTGTTGAGAATCTTGGTCGGGGGGTGTGTGGGGGGAGACAAGGGAAGAGGTAAGGATAGAAGAAAATAAATGAAAGGTGGAAATTATGGAAAGCCTGGGTCGGAAGTTGCAGCTTTTGCAGCACCTTGCATCAGAAAACTTATTTTCTCAACCTGAAAAACCTTTCCAGAAACGCTGAATCTGATGTTTTGTTTATTTATTTATTTATTTGCATCTTTAAAATAAAATAGGTCTGGTATCCTGTTGTTTCCATCGCTGCACAACTCCTTAGATCTTATTCGTCAGCCTGTTGAACTGATCCTTTTTCAGAGACATAGGTACCACCCCAAATTGTTCTTACATCCTTGTTTTTGGACTGCTGTGGTTTGCTGCATCAAACCAGCTGAATTTGATACAAGTTCAAAATGTCATTTCCTTCAAGAATTCACTCATCTTTCTGGGCCTGAGATGCTGAACAGGAGACACCTGGCCTCATGCAGACCCTGTGGATGTATTTTACACCCAAGAAATCTCGGATCTCAACCAGAGACCCGCTGTCCCGAGTGACAGCGTTGCTGGGGAAGTGAGCCCACCCAGACCTCGTCTTGTGACGGAAGCCCCTGTTGACACCCTTGATGGTGTCCTGCGCATGACTACCGACAGTACGGACTGCAACCAGCTCCCTTCTGTCTCTCCACCATCTGTCAACCCGAACCTCTTCTTTTTCTTCCCAAGTAGCCCGAGTTCTACGCTGATATGGTTGCAATCCCTCCGCAGGGTTCCTCGGGGGTCCCTCGCAATAACCGTGCGTCCCTCGCAATAACCGTGCGTCCCTTCAGCAGGATGTCCACCTTTTCTGGAATGTCGACAGTCTGGTTGCTGAGACTGGTCTTCATTCTTATAGCAGATGAGGCAAAAAGAGCGAATCCGATGTTATTTTAACTATCCTATTCCAGAGAGAAAGAAGGATATTGCCCAAATTATTTTCATTAGGCCGGCATAACACTAATATTCAAAACCTGACTGACATGGTAGGAGAAATAAAACCGCAGACTAACCTTACTTATACTTGTTGATGCAAAAATCCCAAGTAAATACCAGCAAGTATATTCCAACAGTACATTGGATGAAAATACACCATGATCAAAGAAGTTCATTCTAAAAATTTAGGAATGGTTCAATATTAAGAAGTCTATAAAAATAGTTAATCATATTAAAATGTAGAGGAGGATCTGAATACAGGCTGGGCAGGTTTTAAGACTTTTCTAGGCCCCAGGTTTTCTTATCTTTAAATACTGGAACATAGAAGAAAGGAGGGAAAAAAAGATTTGACTATGTTAGTAGATGTTGAAAAACATGCTTCGTTAAATTCTCCATCCATTTTTTATTAGAGAGAGGCAGAAAATACCTGACTATGATAAAACATAGTAGATGGCTAGTTACAAAATTATTATACAAAATTAATATCTTTTTTCCATATAGACAGCTGGTAAAAAATACAAGACACATTAAGTACACAGAGCGATACTAATAATGTATAAGATTTGTTTGTATGAAGAAAGGTATACCATTCTATTGAGAGACATAAGAGGAATGAATAAATGGAAAAAAAGTCTTGATATTGAATAGTAAGATCTGATGTTATAAATATGTTTTCACTAGTTTAATCAATAAATTCAATTTAAGCAAACTCAAATTCCCAAAGACTTTTTTTGTGTGTTTGGGGGGAGTGGGCTTAAAAAAAATGATTGTAAATTTTCCTGAAAGAATAAACTTTAAGACTGAAGAAAGAAATATCCTTTTGAAAGCACCTAGAGATATCTAGGTACAAAAAAATAATCCTCAACTTATACCTTGAAACTAATATAGAAATTAGTGCAAAATGGATCATAGACTTAAAAATTAAAAAATATAAAACTCTTAGAAGGAAACGTAGGAGAAAATCCTCATGCCTTTGGCTTAAGTAAAGAGGTCTTAGGAAGACACAAAAGGCAATATTCACAAAAGAAAAAAATTGATAATTTGAATGTCATCAAAATAAAAAATTTGGCTCTGTGAAAGTCACTGTTAAGAGAGTGAAAAGACAAGCTACAGAGTTGGATAAAATTAATGCAAATCACATATCCAACAATGAATTATATTGTTGTGTTGTCTTATTCACAACTCAATAAAAATTGGGCAAAAGATTTGAACAGACACTTCGTTAAAAAGACATGGATGGCAAATAAACACATGAAAGGATATGCATCATTATTGATCATTAGAGAAGTGCAAATGATACCACAACAAGGTACTGATATACAGCTATGAGAATGGTTAACACTAACAAAAAGCCTTGACATTACCAAATGCTGACAAAGACATGGAGCAAATGGAACTCGCATACACTGTTGGTGGGGCAGAATGATACAGCCCCTCTGGAAACCAGTTTGTCAGCTTCTTATAAAGTTAAGCATTCATTTACAGTATCATCCACTAATCCTGCTCCTAGGCGTCTGTCCTAGAGAAATAAAAACTTGTGTTTACACAAAAGCCTATACATGTTGTAAGCAGCATTATTCATAATTGCCAAAAACTGGAAAAAAGCCAAATGCTGTTCAACAAATAAATGGATAAATAGACTGGAGTATATTCATACAATGGAATACGACTCAATAATAAAAAGGATCAAACTGTCGCTGCATGTGACAACGTGACTGAATCTCAAAGCTATTATGCTAAGTGAAAGATGCCAGTCTCCAAGGGGCACATACTCTCTGATACAAAGCCAGATAGAGCAACACAAGAAAAAAATAAAGACAACTATAAATCAATATTCTTTATGATAACAGATGTAAAAATCCTTAACAAAATACTAGCAAACTGGATCAGGCAGCATATTAAAAGGATTATACATCATAACTGAATAGGATTTATCCCAGGAATGCAATGGTGGCCCAACATATGAAAATGGATCAATGTAATATAACATATTCATAGAATGAAGAAATAAAACCACATGACCCTATCAATGCAGACAAAACATTTGATAAAATCCAACACAGTTTCATGAGAAAAACACCAAAGAAACTGGGAATAGAAGGCAACTACTTCAACATGATAAAGGACATTAATGAAAAACTCACTGCCAATATTATACTCAACTGGGAAAGGCTGAAAGTTTTCCCCTTAAGATCAGGAATAAGACAAGGATGTCTGTTTTTGCCATTTCTATTCACTATTGTACCATATGTGCTGGCTAGAGCAATTAGGCAAGACAAAGAAGTAAAAGGCATCCAAACTGGAAAGGAAGAAGTAAAACGATCTCTAATCACAGATGACATGATCTTATATATAGAAACATCTAAAGAACTCACGAAAGAACTAATAGAATTAGTAAATGGATTTATCAAAGTTGCAGGAAACAAGATCTATACACTAGGAATGAACAATCTGAAATTCCATATACAACAGTAAGAAAAGAAAAAAACTCCTTTGAAGTAAGGTATTCCTTGTGTGAGGAGGTACAAGACTTGAATACTGAAAACCACAAAATATTGCTGAGAGAAATCAAAGATGATCTAAATAAATGGAAAAATATCCTGTGTTCATGGATTGGAAGTCTTAATATTGTTACGACGGCAAAACTCCCCAGAGCGATTTACAGATTCAGTGCAATCCCTCTCAAAATTCCAAGGACTTTATTTTGTTGCAGAAATGGAAGACTTGATTCTAAAATTCATATGAAATTGTGAGTGACTCCAAATACCCAAAACAATTTTGAAAAAGAAGAGCAAGGTTGGCAGGCTCATACTTAGTAATTTGAAAACTTACTACAAATCTACTGTAACCAAACAGTTGGAACTGGCTTAAGAATAGATATATTAATCAATGGAATAGGATTAAGGGTCTAGACATAACCATACATCTATGGTCAATTGATTTTTGATGAACATGCATGCAAGACCATACAATGACGAGAAGAATAGCTCTTTAACAAATAGTGCTAGGATAAGTAGATATTTACTTATAAAAAACGAAGTTGGACCTCACTTCACATCAAATACAAAAATGTACTCAAAATGGATTAAACAACTAAATGTAAGTGTTAACACTATAAAACTTTAGAAAAAAATGTAGAGGTTAATCCTCATGACCTCGTATTTGGCAATAGATTCTCAGATATGACATCGAAAGCACAAGCAAAAAAAAGAAAAAACGGGCAAATTAGGTTTCATCAGAATAAAAAACTTTCATGCTTCAAATGATACTATTAAGAAAGTGGAAAAGCAACATATGGAATGGGGAGACTTTGACTTTGCCCAGCCAGCAGATGGTGCCATTTTTCTAGGAAAGTGAGGACGATACCACTTGAACTGCCTTTTGGCCATCTTGGTACCAGGCAACATGCTCAGCGTGTTTGCGTAGATGATCATAAGTAACCAATTAAGTCTAGTGAGTCTACCCGCAATTAAACAAACTGAAATCTTCAAACTTCTCAATTTAAGTAAAAAATTTTAAATTTTTAAACATGGAAATAATCAGAAAAAATTGCCAGCTGTTCTTAGTATGTTCTAGAAAAACATTTTAAGATTTTATATTTTGTTCTCTTTCTCCTGCCCCCCTCCCCCTACCCATCTCCTACTCATCTTGCTCCAACACACTTGCTGGCATCTTCTCTTCTTATCTCTTGGTAATATGAATTCCACTCATATATGTGGTGGTTGGATTGCTGAACTTGAAAGTAAAATTGTGTCTTTTGAGGAAGGAGTTGTGTTCTTTAATTTTGGGAAGAGGTGTAGCTGATGCTTATATCTTTAAGTACAAACATTTCCTCCAAGAATTAATGAAAAATTTCAAACATATAAAATATTTGAAAGGCTAATATCATAAACATCCATAAATACATCTAGGTTCAGCAATTGTTCATATATCATAGATCTAACAATTATTAACATAGATTCAATAACTATTAACATATAAATATACAGTTAATAACATGATTATTTTTGTTTAATTTATAAATATTTATGCATATATTTTCTAAATATTTGGAAATTGGTTACAGACTAACAACAACCTATCAGCCCTAACTATTCAGCATGCAGTTCCTAAGAATAAAGACATTCTTTTATCTAGCTGTTAAGCCATAATCACTCCTAAGAATATTAAAAATAATTTCCAAGCATATTTCCAGTCCATCTTAAAAATATTCTGGTTATCTCCATATATCTTTTATAGCTGGTTTTGTCCAACTGTATCCAATCAAATTTCACATTGCGTTTGGTCATTCTATCTGTTCAGTCTTTTCTAGTGTAAAACACACCCCTAATTTCAGACAGTGATTTTTTTAGCAGACCAGGCTAGTTGTCATTTAGAATGCCCCACATTCTGGCTGTTTCCTCAGAGGGTTATTTTTAACCTGGGTTCTTCAGAAATCAGAGCCTGAGAGAAAGGTTCCTATGCAACAATTGTGTTAGGAAGGGGAGCCCTAATAAGCAGGAGGATAGGAGTCAAAGTGAAGATGTTTTCAAGCTGCCCACTACTTGTGTTGAGGATGAATGATTACTTTATCTTGTGATTGCATAAATGCATAAATGACATTCTTAAGATAATCCTCTAGAGGAGATAAAGGGAGGTATTCATCCATTGACTTTCACATTCCACTGATGCAAGATTCATGTTCAACCTACAGGCTATTAATCCCTTCTTTCCAGTCTGTGCATGGGAATGTACCAACCTGGTCCGCAGTTTCATATCACAGTGTCTAAGGGAGGCTTCGGTGTGAGAAGCTGCACTGTACAGTAGAGTTCATTTCTGCAGTGATGGCTGAGACAGAAGAAAAAGGTCTTGGGGACAGGTGAGACTGAGATGGTCTTAAGTGGTGCCTAAGTAATATCTGATATGATGCCTTTTAACTAGTTCCTCTGTCCTCTTTAGTTCCTATAAACAGGAGATCAGATCTAAAAGCTTAATGAGAAAAACTATTTTGGCCAGAGAACTTCAAAGGTGATGTTATAGACTTCATATTGCATCACATCAGGAGGCATTAAATGGCAGGTTGTCCCATTATTAGTGATGCTAAGTCACTGGGTTTAGTTTTTTTTTAAATTATTATTAGAATTTTTTTCCTCTACTGGAGAAGTGGGTTTATAGAACAATCATACATAAAATATAGGATTCTCATATAACACCTTACCACTGATACCCTACATTAGTGTGGAACATTTGATACATTTGATGACAGCAAATTTTTATAACTGTACTGCTAATTAAAGTCCATGGTGTAACTTATGGTTCACTGTATAGTATAGTTCCATAGATTAAAAAAAGATTTTATTGTTACTATATGCAATCTAACATTTCCCCTTTTATTCATATTCATTTATATATTTAAGTGCTGTTAACTGCATTCGCAATGTTGTGCTATTATCACTACCATCCATTACCACATTTCCATCATTCCAAATAGGAACCTGTACATGTTAAGCCTTAACTTTCCATTCTCTAGCCACACCCATCCCTTGGCAATCTATATTCTAGAGTATGACTCTATAAGTTTGCTTGTTCTAATTATTTCAAATCAGTGAGATCATACAATTATTTGTCCTTTAGTGTCTGGCTTATTACACTCCACATAATGTCTTTGAGGTTCATCCATGTTGTTGCATGTATCAGGACATCATTCCTTTTTACAGCTGCATAATATTCCACCATATGTATAAACCATATTTTATTTGTCCACTCTTCAGTAGATAGACACTTGGGAGGCTTCCATCTTTGGGAAATTGTGAATAATGCTGCTATGGATATTGGGATGCAGATATCTGTTCAAGCATCTGCTTTCAACTTTTGGACATATTATCTAGAACTGGAATTGCTGGGTAATATGTAATTTTATGCTTAGCTTTTTGAGGCACCACCGAAATATTTTCCATAGCAGTTATACCATTTTACATTGTCACTAGCAATTTCTCCACATCCTCTCCAACACTTGTAAGTTTCCATTTTTTAAATGCAATTGCATTGAGCTATATTCACATACCATATAATCATCCAAAGTATACAATATCGTAGTGCATTCATCATCACAATAGATTTTTGAATGTTTTCATTACTCCAAAAACAATAAAAATAAAATAAAAATAAAAGTGAAAAAGAACACCCAAAACTTCCCGTACCCCTTATTCCCCCTATTATTTATTTATTTAATTTATCTTTGTTTTCTTTCTCCTCTGTCCACACACTGCATAAAGGGAGTGCCAGTTACAAGGCTTTCACAATCACACAATCATACCACAAAGGCTATATAGTTATGCAATCATCTTCAAGAATCAAGGCTACTGGATTACAGTTCAGTGGTTTCAGGCATTTCCCTTTAGCTACTCCAATACACCAAAAATGAAAAAGGAATATTTATATACTGTATACAAAAACCTCAGAATGACCTCTTGACTTTATTTGAAATCTCCTCAGCCACTGAAATTTTATTTTGTCTCATTTCTCTTCTCCCTTTTTGGTCAAGAAGGCTTTATCACTGCCAAGAAGCCAAGGCCAGGCTCTTCCCCAAAGTTCAGGTTCCACATTGTCAGGGAGATTTACACCCCTGGGAGTCATGCCCCATGTTGGGGGAGGGGGTTGGGAGGTGGAGGGAGGGAACTGAGTTCACCTGACTTGGCTTAGAGAGAGAGAGAGAGGTCATGTCTGATCAACAAAAGAGGTTCTCTGGGGGTGACTCTTAGGCATAATTATAAGTAGGCTTAGCTTCTCCTTTGCAGGAATAAGTTTCATAGGGGCAACCCCCAAGATCAAGGGCTCAGACTATTGAATTGGTTGTCCCACTGCTTGCAAGGATATCAGGAATTCCCCAGATGGGGAAGTTTAATATTTCCTCTTTTCTCCCCAGTCCCCCAAGAGGATTTTGCAAATACTTCTTTTATTCTCTGCCTAAATTACTCTGACATTTATTGGGGCACCACAGTAACCTGTACAAACCAACAAGATCTCATTCTTTATTCAAGATTCCATGTTGTTATGGTGTTTGAATAAATTAACCATACAAGTTAGGTTAGTGTGCTACAGAAAATATAAAATTTTGCACCAAATATACGTCTCTTCCTTTGGTCTCACACAGTAGTTGAAGTTTTAAAATACAGTCAATATCTTCCTTTATCCTTTAGTCTAATTTACCTTAGTCCTAACCAGATCAGGTTCATTCATCTCACTAGTTGAAGTTTGATCTCTTTTTCACCTTTTTAACGGTTGCTGTATGAGGTAATGCTGACTTTCATAGCTGCAGAGCTCTAGCTCTGAGTCTCAGGTGTCACACAGATACCCAAAGTTTTTAGAAATAACAGTTACAACTCAGAAATAGATGTGACTGCTGTAAGAGCTTACGATCTAGGAATCTTTACAATAAGACTCCCTGATAACCTAAGCTCTCAAATTCAATTCTCAGAGTTTGTACATTATAGTTAGTTTGTATTAGTGAGGCATTATGATATCTGTCTTTTTTTGTTTCTGGCTTATTTCACTCAACATACTGTCCTCAAAGTTCATTCACCTAGTTGTATGCCTCACAGCTTCATTCCTTCTTGCAGCCACTAAATATTTCATGTCCTTGCTTTCAGTTCTTCCAAGTATATACCTAATAACAGAGTTGCAGGGTCATATGACAACCCTTAACACAAGGCATTGCATAACCACTGCACTGCCCTCCAAAGGGGCTGCACCGTTCTACTTCTCTACCAACAGTGAATACGTACATCTCTCTTTCCACATTTTTTTCCAGCATTCCTATCTTTGTTTATTTTATTTTTTTTCTGTTTATTTTTCAACAGTTTTATTCACACACAGTTAAATCATTCCTAAGTAAACAATCACAGTTTCCTGGTATAATCACATGGGTATGCATTCACCACCACAATCTATATAAGGACATTTCTATTTCTTCTGCAAAGAAAGAAGAAAGGAAAAAAAAAGAATAAAAAACAAAAATAAAATAAAAAGTAGAAACACCACCACCACCAAGAATCCTGTGCCCTTCCTTTATATCGCCTGCTTATTGACCTTTAGCTTTGGCATAGTGCCTTTGCTATGTTTAATGGAAGCGTATTGCAATGTTATTGTTAACTATGGATCCTAGTTTGCATTGATTGTATTTTTTCTATATACCACCCGATTGTCAGCAACTTGCACTGTTGACATTCATTTGTTCTCCTGCGTGTAAAAACATTCTTACATTTGTACATTTAAAGCCATTTAATCACCATCATTGTCCACTCTTGGTTTTGCTAACTTATACCTTCTGGTGTCATATTTTTTTTTCTCTCTTTTTACCCAGACAGTCTTTATTTCCACACTTCTCCAGACCTCTCTCTCCTGTATTTCCTATCTGCTTGTAGTGCTCTCTTTAGTATTTCTTATAGAGCTGGTCTCTTGTTCACAACCTCTCTCAGTATCTGTTTGTCTGAAAATATTTTAAACTCTCATTCCTTTTTGAAGGACAGTTTTGCTAGATATAGACTTCTTGGCTGGCAGTTTTTTTCTTTCAGTATTTTAAATGTATCATTCCACTGCCTTCTCACCTTCATGGTTTCTGCTGAGAAATCCACACATAATCTTATCGAGCTTCTCTTGTATGTGATGGATTGTTTTTCTCTTGCTGCTTTCTGAATTCTCTCTGTGTTTTTGACATTTGACAGTCTGATTAGTAAGTGTCTGCAAGTGGTTCTTTGCAGATCTGTTCTGTTTAGGGTATGCTGCACTTCTTGGACCTGTAATTTTATGTCTTTTATAAGAATTAGGAAATTTTCAATGATTATGCCCTCCATTATTCTTTCTGCTCTTATTCCTTTCTCTTCTCCTTATGGGACACTCAAAACACATACATTCATGGGTTTCATTTGCCACTTAGTTCCCTGAGACTCTGCTCATATTTTTTTCCATTCTTTTCCTTATCTGTTCTTTTGTGTGTAAGATTTCAGATGTCCTGTCCTCTAGTTCACTAACCCTTTCTTTTGCCTCTTCCAATCTGCTTTTGTAAGTATCCATTGTATTTTCATCTCTTCTATTACGCCTCTCATTCCCGTAAGTTCTGCCATTTGTTTTCTTAAGCTTTCAAGTTCTCCTCTGTGTTTGTCCAATGTCTTTTTTCTATCCTTCATATCTTTTCCATATGTTCCCTCACCTCGCTGATTTGATTTTTGAATGGTTTAGCATGTTTGGGTTGTTTGAACATTAATTAGCTGCTTCAACTCCTGTGTCTCCTTTAAAGTGGTAGTTTGTTGCTTTGACTGGGCCATATCATCATTTTACCTAGTATGACTTGTAATTTTTTGTTGGTGTCTAGGCATCTGATTTTCTTGATTAGTTTATTCTGGAGGTCATTTTCACTCTTTTACCTAGAGTTTTCTTATTGGTTGGCTTTGTTCTCTATATGTTCCTTGGCATTCAATTCAACTTATTTTAGACCTCTAGCATAGCTTTTGTTTTTCTGATTCTTGCCCAGTCCTATATGGAACCTTTTTTTTTTTGAGAAGGATCTCCCCAGATATGATCGACCCCAATCAGATTTTCCCAGACAAGGCAGGCCCATGTCTCAGGAGGAGTGTGTAATCAGTATCAAGTCTCCCTGAGGATGAGAACCAGCAGGATGTCTGACTTTCCCGTGCAGCCTCTAGACTCTGCTTTCCCTGCCCTGCCCAGCAGGTGGCACTTGTCAGTCCACAGCGCCCCATCAGTGTAAAATGGTGTGGGGTCTTCAGTGCTCAGCTTGCCAGGGGCATAGTTGAGACAGAGGCTGAGGTGGAAGACAAGCTCAAGCTTTTTCTGGTTCCCAGCCCCTGGGGGTCTGAATTTTCTGAAGGAGGCCCTGCCCCCTCTTTTCTTAGGGAAGATAAGCCCTTTAGGGAATTATCTCCTTCACTTGACTTGTTACTTTGTTTCCCAGACCTGTCTTAACTCTCTGCCCTTGCCTGGATCAGCACGACAATTGAAATGTCTGAGCGTAGAAGATTTAAAAAAAGAAGAAGAAGAAGAAGAAGAAGAAAGAAAGAAAAAAAATAGAAAGAAAAACATGAAATAAAATACCTTTTCAGAGCCAATCCCCAGCCTGCAGGGTTTGCCAGTCAAGATCCAGAGTTGGTACCCGGCTCTATACACACAGACCTTTTCTAGTATTCTGAGCTTGGCTGCATCGTTTTCTTCTCCCTTAGTCAACCCTATCTCCTCTTTGCCAGGCTTACTTTCCTGCTTTCTCGGGGATTATCTGTACTTGGAACTTTATCCAGCCATCGAAATTTGTTAATTAAAACCACAATTAGAGATGGTATCGCAATAATGTTAGTACACTGAATGTCGCTGACTGTGAGAATGATAGAGGGAGGAGGGCTGGGGCACATATGAAACCAGAAGGAAAGATAGATAATAAAGACTGAGATGGTATAATCTAGGAATGCCTAGAGTGTACAATGATTGTGACTAAATGTACAAATTTAAAAATGTTTTTGCATGGGGAAGAACAAAGGAATGTCAATATTGCAGGGTGTTGAAAATAGATGGTCATTCATATTTTAAAACTTCAACTTCTGTGTGAGACTAAAGCAAAAAAATGTTTATTTGGTACAAAATTTATATTTTGACTAGTGCATTTCCTAATATAAGTTATATGGACAGGTTAAATGAACACCATAAGTACGTGGAACCTTGAATAGGGCATGAGATTTTGTTGGTTTGTCCAGTATGATGCTCCAATAAATCCTAGAGTGATTTCAACAGTGAACAAAGAAGTATTTGTCAAGTCCCTTCAGGGGAATGGTGAGAAAGGGGGAAAATTAAACTTCTCCATTTGGAGAATTCCTGATATTCTTGCAAGCCGTGGGGACAACCAAATCAATAGGCTGAGCCCTCCATCCTGGGGTTTGTTCCTATGAAACTTATCCCTGCAAAGGACAGGCTAAGCCTACTTAAAATTAGGCCTAAGAGTCACCCCCAGAGAACTTCTTTTGTTGCTCAGATGTGGCCTCTCTCTCTCAGCCAACATGACAAGCAAACTTACTGCCCTCCCCCTCTCTACGTGGGATATGACTCCCAGCTCCCCCTCTCTACGTGGGATATGACTCCCAGGGGTGTAAACCTGCCTGCCAATGTGGGACAGAAATCCTAGAATGAGCTGAGACTCAGCCTCAAGGGATTGAGAAAGCCTTCTTGACCAAAAGGTGAAAGGGAGAAATGAGACAAAATAAAGTGTCAGTGGCTGAGAGATTTCAAACAGAGTCAAGAGGTCTTCTTGGGGGTTATTCTTATGCATTATATAGATATCCCCTTTTTAGTTTAAGGTGTATTAGAGAGGCTAGAGGAAAGTACCTGAAACTGTAGAGCTGTGGTCCAGTAGCCATATTTCTTGAAGATGAATGTATAATGATACAGCTTTCGCAGTGTGACTGTGTGATTGTGAAAACCTTGTGTCTGATGCTCCTTTTATCTAGGGTATGGACAGATGAGTAAAAAAATATGGATTAAAAATAAATAATAGGGGAAACAAATGTTAAAATAAATTGGGTAGATGGAAATACTAGTGGTCAATGAGAGGGAGGGGTAAGGTGCATGGTAGGTATGAGTTTTTTATTTTTTCTTTTTCTTTCTTTTTCTCGGTGATGCAAACGTTCTAAGAATTGATCATGGCAATAAATATACAACTATGTGATGATATTGTGAGCCACTGAGTGCACACCAAGTATGGAATGTTCATATGTTAAGAATGTTCGTGTTTGTATGCTGTTTTGTTTGGTCAATAAAAATATTAAAAAAAAAACCGCAATTATAGTTTGGTTGAGCTACTTCCCTTGCTCCTAGCAGAGAGGGCTTCTTTTCCTCACAAAGAAGTTTCTCCAGCAGCCTGCTGTGCTGGTGGGGGAGGAGTGTCAGCCTCCAGATTTTGGGTATTTTACTTAAGTTCTGGACTATGACCTTGGTCCTTCCACCCATTCCAGACTGGCATGCGGTAGAGTCGTGGATGCCCCCCAGACAGTTGTTCTAGGTGGTTCCTGGCTCTTTACTCACTTGGTTTAGATTTGACTGCTAGATCTCTCCATTGTACAAATATGTTTTTCTCTTTCCAACTGGCAAGCCATCAGTAGAGTAATATATGGTGCTCTCCTTTCCCCAAGGACTTTTTAGTTAATGATTTTAACATCCACATATGAATAATTTTGAATAAACTATTTCATTGTGGATTGCAAAATGGTGATTTTTAAATTCTTTTGTTCTCTATTTCTTAGATGATATTCTTCTGTTAACACCTGGCAATTTGCTACCATTCCTTCTATGAAGGCACAGTAACTACTTAGTTCTATCTTTTTAATTTCTAGTTTTCAGAGTAAAGAGTTGAAGTAATAGTTACTTTCATTGGTGCCATTTTTTCTTTTTCTTTCTTTGTATATTATATAGGACTTATGACTTTTCATTCATTCAATATTTAACAATACATTACAATCACTCCTTTTTAGAAATTTTACTGTGGTAATATATGACATAAAATCTCCCATTCTAACCATTTTTAAGTGCATACTCCAGTGACATCCATTACATTCACAATATTGAATATTACCAATTGGTCATAGATGGTAATTCATAATATTGGTAATAGATGGTATTTCACAACCTGAAATAGAAACTTTGCACCCATTGAGCAAGAACTTTCCATCCTCTTCTCTTTCCTGATCATTAGTAACTTCTTGTCTACTTTCTGTGTCTATGAATTTGCCTACTCTAGATAATTTATATAAATAGAACTATACAATATTTGCCTTTTTGTGTCTGGCTTCACTCAAGGTAATGTTTTCAAGGTTCATTCACACTGTTGCATGTATCAGGACTTCATTCCTTCTTATGGCTGAATAATATTTCATTGTACATATATATACCACCTTTTATTTGTTCATTCTTCTGTTGATGCATACTTGGGTTGCTTCTACCTTTTGGCAATTGTGAATAATGCTGCCATGAACATTGGGGAACAAGTGTTTGTTTTTCAGTTATTTATGGTATATACTAAGAAACAGTATTGCTGGGTCATATGATAGTTCTGCTTAACTTTTTGAGGAACCATTAAACTCTTTTCCACAGGACTGTACAATTTTGTATTCCCTTAAGATTCTTAATTTTACATTAAGAATTACAATTCCTCCATATCCTTGCCAACTCTTCTTCTTCTTCTTCTTATTTTTTCATGGGCAGGTACCAGGAATTGAACCCGGATCTCTGGCATGGCAGGTGAGAATTCTGCTACTGAGCCACCATTGTACCACCCTATTATTCATTTAAAAAAATAATAGCTATTCTAGTGAGTATAAAGTCATCATTATTTTTGATGCTAAAATTTTCCAAAATCTGACCAGTGGAAACCTTTAAAGCTTGTTGCTGTGTCTTACTGATAAGCCCACATTATTTTTTGAGTAAGTACTTCTTTTTTTTCCAGCAAAACAAAATGTCTCATCTTGTGCTTTCCTTGCCCGGATCTGGAATCAGACCTTTCTCTGAGAAACTCTGCTTCCTTTTAGTTTGTAATGATAGTTAGGATCAAAGATCCAGATACTGGGTGTTCTAAATGCTACTGGAGTTTTGTTCCTTCAGAAAACATAAGGTTAGGGTGGTGCAATGGTGGCTCAGTGGCAGAATTCTCACCTGCCAAGCCAGAGACCCAGGTTCAATTCCCAGAGCCTGCCCATGCCAAACAAACAAACTTAAGTTTATAATGATATTTCTAATTCAAATTTAGCATTACAGATTATTTATTACCTTATTCTATATTTGCATCTTTTTTTACACTAAAAGTCCTCATTCTTAATAAGTACTAACAAAAATTATTTATTTGCTTTACCCTACAATATTTAAAACAACAGTAGCAATATTACTACTACAAAAAACTAAGGGAAGATTAGGAATTCTTTGCAGTGCTTTTTGTACTTATAAAAACTAAGGTTGTATAGCAGTGTACTAAGCTTCAAAATCACTTGAAATAATTTTTCTCTGTGTAGTTATGTGAAAAATTTAATATACTTTTAAGTTTGTTACATTTGTAAAAAATTTATGGTATGGGTTTTTCTCCTTTCAATTAATTTTATTTTTTAATTATGTAAAACATTCAGAAATCAAAAATAAAAATTATATAAAAAATATGCTCAGTGAAGTCTTACCTCAATCCTTATCTCCTCTACCTGATTCCTCCTTGGTGCCCTATAGATGAGTTTCTGGTTTATTACTCCATATTCCTTTGCAATACAAGAAATAAATATTTTACTTCTGTTTTTTTCCTTCATAAAAAAGTAGCATACTGTGAACACTGGTCCATAAAATGCTTTTTTCACCTTGTGATATATTCTGCAGATCACACCATCTTAGTATCTAGAGGTGTTTCCCATTCTATTTTTGTTACCATATGATATTTCCTTGAGTGTAGGTGCCATGGCTTAGTCACCCATTTCCTTACTGGTTGACGTAAGCAACACGGGTTGTTTAAAAACATTTTTAAAATTTTGATAATTTTGGAGGGAAAAATTTTAAAAGCACATTTCTTACTCTTCCATCTTTATAAACAAAATATTAATTTTTCTTGATGTGCTAGGTTCTCATCTGTTTTGCTTTTTGGTTACTGCTAATTTATTTTGAACTTGAAAATTAGAACACTAAACATGTAGTAATTGTCTGTAAAATAGGAGTGAATGAACTTGAGCAAGTCCCTGGGGAACTTTCCTCTTAGGATAAACTATTCTGCTCTGACCTATTCAGAAACTTATATTCTAAAGGTCTTTTTTTAATGCCTTATTTTGCTGTTTTGTTTGTTTTACATTGGTTTATTACTCTTTTTATATCTCTAAGCTACTTTTGGTTTATCAGAGGAAAACAAGTTTTTTTCCATATATTTTTCAGTTTCGAAATTGAGAGCCACTAAATAGACGATGGCAATTAAATGCTATACAAGAACCTGAACTGGATTTAATAATGGAGGAGAAAAGGCCCCAAAGAACTTATTGTGTCATAAGAAAAATGGCATCAGTGCCAGTTAAAGTGACCCAAGCCTAAATCATGGCTCTTGGTTTTCCATTATAATGAGAATTACTGTGATGAAGGAGCAGGGACTTGAATAAACAAACATTTGCCAAGTGCCAAGTGTGTGCAAGACCCGGCGATGCCATTCTTACTGCGCTGTTGGCGTCAAATGCTCTATGTGCGCCGATGCAGGGAAGAGAGGCAGGCGGGGTAGAGGAAAGCTTGGAAAGTTTTCAAGATTAATTAGCATGAAGGTGAGGCATTTGGGATATCTGGCACCAGATAGTAATCAACAGTACTAATTATACTCTCATATTAAATCAGTTATGGTGGATGAATCGGAGTTCATCAGCCAGTATGGTCAAGAATGCTGCAGCTGTTGTGAGCTTCTTTTAAAAATATGGTTTACATGTTCTGATAGCCACGGATTGGTGGATACGCTTTATTTTGCTGAATTTTTCTTGTAGAAAATGAACTCCATTTCTTTTCAGTTATACTAGGAAACTGAAATACAGAGATGTGTCCACACAAAAATCACCTGGAATGATACATTATCAAGTCACTGCATAATCAACAGTTTGTATGTTCAGTTTCACGGTAAATAAATGTGGGTGTGCCCTGTCCTACAAAGGAATATGATGGATCTTGGAACATAAGTTCTAAATTACTTGGCTTCACTATTAGACAGGAGAAGACTCATAATGTGCTCTGTTCATTACTATTCCCACTGGGAGATTAGATGGCATCTGGGGCTGAGGAGGGCTGGTTCGTGGGTATTTTGTTTTTTGAATGGGTATTTTGATTTTTGAGCATATACATACTTTGGCAACATCTTTCTGGTAGTTTCAGTTGGATGACATATGAAGGCCAGTGTGGCCTCTGTTTTGATTGGAGTTGTATCTCTAGAGTCATCGTGCTATAATTGGGTTTTAGCTTTTAGGGCACTGAGAAGATATCCGTGCCATTTTGTAGGAAATTTAATAAATTCAAGTAAATGCATTGAATGCACCTGATTGCCATTCAATGCATCTATTAGCTAGGGCATAAAAATGAAAGAAATCCACCTCTCTCTTTTAGGAAAAAAGAGGGTCTATAATCAACATTTTTTAGTCAGTGGCCAGCACAAGATGATGAGGGCTCCCATCAGGACCAGTGGAGAAAATGGTCCAACTTCTGTAAATATATCTCACCTCTTCAAGCTACTGACACCAATGCCTCCTTTTTCTAGGAACGTCTGACCTGTAGGCAGGGTTTTGATTTTTTTTTTGCATGGGCAGGTACCAGGAATCGAACCGGGTCTCCATCATGGCAGGCGAAAATTCTGCCTGCTGAGCCACCGTGGCCCGCCCAGGCAGGGCTTTTTATTTTTATTTTATTTTTATGAGCTGCTGTATGTGACAGTGGTAAATTGAATTATGTACCCTAATTTAGAAATGCTCTTAATCTTAATCCACATTCCTGTGGGTTGTTAATCCATTGTAAACAGGAGCTCTTGAAGATGTTGTTTTAAATTAGGGTGTATCCCAAATGAATGAGATTGGATCCTAACCCAGAATACTAGAATCTCTTTAAAACATATGAAATTCAGACAGAGTAGAGAAAAATTTGGGGAGAAGCTGGAAGGTAGACATCAATGGAACCAGAAGAGAAAGGAGAAGACATCACCATGTAATGCAGGGATACAAGCCAAGGCACTCCAAGGTTGCCAGTAGCCTACACCACAGTGTTTCAGACCTAGGGGAGAAAGCATCGCCTTGATGCTTTCTGATAAGTTTTATATACATATACAATTATTTTGTTAATGAAAAAGGACAACCCCTCCAACCCCTGCAGTGATACATTCTAATATCTGTTTACTGTGTGACA
Organism: Tamandua tetradactyla; assembly: GCF_023851605.1. Lineage (NCBI taxonomy): Eukaryota > Metazoa > Chordata > Mammalia > Pilosa > Myrmecophagidae > Tamandua > Tamandua tetradactyla. Next base: position 107,536,636 of record NC_135328.1, on the reverse strand, counting down.
CATAATATAATTCTATTATCATAATGGTCCTCACAGACTATTGTTTCTTCCCAAACTTATACAGATATGTCTTCTTAATTATTTTTTCAGATGTTTTGGATGTCTCCTAACCTCAAAACTGTGAGCCAGTAGTCCCCAGTGTTTAACCCAACCTGCTGTATGATATTTGTCATAGCAGTCTGGCAGATTAAGCCAGTGACTTATAAGGGAAAAAACAGAGTAATGCATATTATATGATCACAGGGGGAATTTTACTTAGAGATAACTGAAATATTAAAATAGAGCTCAACATATATTTCTCTCTCATTTTGTGAGAGAATCACCTTTTGTTGGGATTTCATTCAAAAGAAGTAAGTGATTCTTAAATTCTGTGGGGTTATGGGTCTATATCCATGATGATAGCCTAGATATTCTCTAGTAACAAACAGCCCTAAGAGTTCAGTGGCTTAAACCATCAAATCTTTTTCCTCCTCACACTACGGTGTCCGTTTCAGGTTGGCCACGCTGACCTGCTCATTGTGGGCCCTCAGGAGTCTGAAAGAGTGTAGTTGCTTCCATCCTCCCACGTGCCGGAAGAAGCCAGAAGAAGTGTGATCAACCCTGGTGACAATCACAGAATCCTTTTAAGAATCTTATGGGGCGGACAGCGGTGGCTCAGTGGCTGAGTTCTTGCCTGCCACACCGGAGACCCGGGTTTGATTCCTGATGCCTACCCATGCAAAAAAGAAAAAAGAATCTTATGAAAGCTTAGATCCTTCCTCCAAAAAAAAAAAAAAAAAAAGCAAAGATGCACCTTTTTGGGGTACAATTCCATGTCATTTTCAAATAGTCCACAAACATCCTGAAGCCCTGAAGGTCCAACTACAGAATAAGAATCCTAGATCTCAATGATATATTCATTGCAAAGGACTCTAGCAATACTGGTGGATCTCTTTCTCTCAGTTTAAAAAATCTCAGTTGTTTCTTTCACTATGTGGGAAGTGTGATGGGTATCTGTAGTGGGTTGGCTTATGTGCCCCAACAAATGTGTGTTCTTTTTGTGTGTGTGTGTGGGGGTTTATTTACAAAATACAAATGTTTAATATTTAATAAGAATCACAGTGCTTAATATCACAGTGTTTTCAATTCTCTGTTTTATGACTAAATATACAAATGTTATACAATATATACATTATCTGCAAGTATTTTACATTCATCGAGCTAGAAAATAATTACTTTTCATGTATACATTTTCACATTTGGGTCAGCTAAAAAATTTAGATAACGTACGTATTCAGACTGATCAGTCAACTATTCAAAAGAACCTAGGTAACACCTATTCAAAAAATCGGTCAGTTGTCTCTCACAAAATGAAATGCTACTTTGGTAAGTTTTATATACAGATACAATTGTTTTGTTAATGAAAAAGGACTGCCCCCCCCACCCCTTGTGGTGATACATTCCAATATCCTTTACTGTGTAACACATAATGCAATCATAATGGTCCTCACAGACTATTGTTTCTTCCTGAACCTATACAAATATGTCTTCTTAATTATTTTTTTAGTTTTGCTTATTTTAATGTTTTTCTTGATTACAAAATTATATCTATTGTAGAAAATTTGAAAAGTATAAAAAAGTACAAAGAAATAAGTCACCTATATGCTCTACTATCACTAAAAGACAACTATTAGGAGTTGGTTTTCATTCCATGCAATCCATACAATCAATCTATTATACAAATATAGCTCTATATTTTACATATTTGAGATTCTTCACAGTTTTGCTTTTCTCCAATAGTCTTCATACACATTTCAAATGGCTATACGGTATCCACGTTGTTTTTGTTTTGATTTTCTTTTTAATAAACTTTAGTTTTAGAGCAGTTATAGAGTTACATAAAAATTATGTGCAAAGTACAGAGTTCCCATATACCCCCTCTTCTGCTCCCTTCTATAGTTTCCCCTATTATTATTATTATTTTTTAAAATTTATTATTTTTACTAGAGCATTTGTAGGTTTGCAGAAAAATCATGCAGGAAGTAGAGTTCCCATATTCCCCCTCTCATACACAGTTTTCCTTATTATTATCATTTCCTTATTATTACCAATTTTTACAATTGATGAAACAATATTATTATAATTTTGCTATTAATTTTAGCTCACTACTTACATTAGGGCCCATTCTTTGAGTTGCATAGTTTTATGTTTTTTTGTGATAACTCATATACAACCCCAAATTTCCCTTTTTATTTCTTTTCAAATATACAGTTAAGTGGTGTTATTACATTAAAAAGTTTGTGCCTCCACCACTGTCATCAATTGCCAAAACTTTTCCATCAAACCAAACAGAAACTCCATGCCAATTAAACATTGGCATGTTAAAGCAATTAAACATAGCTCTCCATTTCCTACCCTACCCCCTGGCAGCTCATATTCTAGTTTCTAACTGTATGAATTTATTTATTACAATTATTTCATATCAGTGAGTTCAAATAATATATATCCTTTAGTGTCTGACTTATGTCACTCAACAGAATGTCTTCAAGGTTCATCCATATTGTCATGTGTATCAGAGCTTCATTTCTTTTTAGGGCTGAGTAATATTCTATTGTATATGTATACCACATTTTAAAAATTCATTCATTGGTTGATGAATGCTTGCTTCCATCTTTTGGAAGTTGTGAATAATGCCACTGTGAACACCGTGTGCAAAAAATATCTGTTTGAGTCCCAGCTTTCAATTCTTTGGGGTATATACATAGATGTGGGATTTGCTGGTTCATGTGGTTATTCTAAACTTAACTTTCTGAGGAACTGCCAAAATGTCTTCACAGAAGTTACACCATTTTACATTTCCAATTACAGGGAATAAGTGTTCCTATTTTTCCACATTCTCTCCAACACTTGCAATGCTCCATTTTAAAAATAATAACCAAAAAAATAATAATAATAACCATCTTAGTGGATGTGATATGGTGTCCCGTTGTGGTTTTAATTTGTATTTCCCTGATGGCTAATGATGTTGAGCATTTTATCATGTGTTTTTTTGGCCATTCATGTATCTTCTTTGGAGAAATGTTTATTCAAGTCTTTTGGTCATTTTTAAATTAGGTTGTCTTTCTATTATTGAGTTGTAGGATTTCTTTAGAGGTTCTGGATATTAAATACTTATTGGATATGCAGTTTCCAAATATTTGCTTCCATTGTGTAAACTGTCTTTTTACTTTCTTGACATAGTTCTTTGATGGTCAAAGGTGTTTCATTTTGATGAGGTCTCATTTATCTATTTTTTTTCATTGCTTGAGCTTTGACTGTAAAGTGTAAGAAATCATTGCCTAACACAAGGTCCTGAAGATGCTTCCCTATGTTCTCTTCTAGGAGTTTTTAAGCTCTAGTTTTCATATTTAGGCCTTTGAGCTTTCTGTGTTCATTTTTTTTTTTTTTGGCGCGGGGGGTCTTTTTTTTTTACATGGCAGGCACCAGGAATCGAATCCAGGTCTCTGGTATGGCAGGTGAGAACTCTGTTGGTCTGAAATGTGAGTTTTGATCTCTGAGCTCTCAATTCAATTCCATTAGTCTATATGTGTGTCCTTGGCCCAGTCATATGCTGTTTTGATCATTGTGGTTTTGTAATAAGTTTTAGGATCAAGAAGTCTGAGTCCTCCAATTCTGTTCTGTTTCAAGATTGTTTTGACAGCTTGGAACCCTTATCCTTTCATATAAGTTTGATGATTGGCTTTTCCATTTCTGCAAAGAAGGCTGTTGGAATTTTGATTGTGATTGCATTGAATCTATAAATCTCTTTGGGTAGAACTGACATCTTAACACTATTTAGTCTTCCAATCTGTGAACATGTAACCTAGAAATTAGGGTTTAAGACATGATTATGGTTGCTGAATCAATATATAACTATTTCTTTTTGCTTTCTGGTATATTGGAATAGACAGGGGGAAATACCTGAAATCTTTGAAGTGTTATCTAACTGCCTTGATTTCTGATGACTGGTTAGCCTCTATCTTGTGCCCTTGTGATTGTAAAAATCTTCTGTCTGACCCTCACTTGTACCCATTTATCTGTATTTTTTTTTTTACTTTGGAGTCTTGTGATCACTAAAGATAGCCCCTAATGTTTATTCATGAAGGGCCCTGACTCAGAACTAACCCACCCCAAGTACAAAGTTATCTTGGTAACCAAAACTGGATCTAACCAAAATGGGCACACCTGACATGTGCAGTACTTAGACTTTAACCTATAAGTCACTTATACCTCATTATAATACTAAACATTGTACCCAACATCATATTAAAGCTGCTTTTATTAATGTACATTCTGTGACTAAGCATGTAATCAATGTGTGCATGCTCAATAATGAGATCACCGCAATGACATCATCTGGAGCCATTGTGCTCATTATCTTAAAATCTGCCCATCCTTTGATACTGTAAAACTATAAGAATTACTGCAGTTCGGGGAGGCAGACTTTTGGTCTGACAGGCCATCTGTTTTCCTGCCTCGTGCTTAGCAATAAACTCTTTCTGTCTTTGAAACCCCTGTGTTTCAGGAATTGGTCATTTGAGTGCATGGGACAATAGAATCCACTGCCTTGGTCTGGTAACAATTTGGTGACCCAAATAGGACAAAGATTCTTAAGGAGTCCAACTGTCTGAAATTCTGGAGCCCTAGAAGATGAGGTAAATGTGGTAACCAAGACTTTTATGGCTGCCAGATTTTCTTTAGTCCAGAGGCTTGGTTTTTCTGTTCTGCCAGCACTCCAGACCCTTTTGATGCCTTCAGAAACTTTGAAGAGAGAAACCATTTCTAGTTACAAGTCTGGACATCTGACTGGGTGAATGGGTCATCAGAGTAAAAGTGGATCAGGAAGTTAGTATGGCAGGTCTTGTTTCCAGAATGATCCCCTGTGCTCCTTGCTCTGACTTCTACACCTTTCTGTTTTCTGGATACCATTTTATTTAGGGTTTGAGGCCTTGACCTGTGTTTCTATGCACAAGGTTTAAAACCATGCCCTGATGTTGAGTACATTCTTGGAAAATAAGTCATCCAACAATTAATTGGTATTTAATAAAATTAAACATGCCTGTTTAACTGTTAACTAATATGTTACCTAGGTATATTAAGTGTTTAATGTTTGTTTCATTCATTTAGTGCCTGTTTAATTGTTAATCAGTGTATTTGGTCTAGTTATTAATAGATGTGTTGCTTAAATAAAATAAGCATTAAGTGTCTGTTTAAATTCGTTAGATGGCATCTCACTGCATTTGTACTGATTGCGTGTTCCTAATTGGTTACTGATTATGGAAATTGTTTTAAAAGGGAAACTTTGGGCTGAATTGAAAACTGGAAAGATTTTTAGTTAAAATTGGAAAGATTTAGTTATGAGTCTATGCCAAAATTTTTATTTCTGTAACATAATCTGGCCTCAGTATGATTTAGAATCAGGAGAGAAATGCCTGAGAATGACTTTATGGAAAGATGCTACTATTACAGTTGAAGTTAAAGATATTACAGTTAAAATTGTTTTGCAAAAGGGCAGGAATGGGATAAGATGATTTTTATTAAATTCTTTATTTGTATCTCTCAAAAGTGTTTCTGTGTAACTGAATTTTTCTTTGTGTCTGTCTGCTTGTTTACTGACGTTTTTGTATGGTAATAGCAAATTAAAAAAATTCTTAAAGAGCTCTATTTGAACTGTTTAAAAATAAGTAGACATGTTTTTATAAATATATAGATTAGTACTCATGAAGTCAAAAAAGAAAAGAAAAGAAAAACCCTTTGTGCAGCAGGGTTCAAAGCCTTAGTTTTGTAATTACTGGACTTTAGAAAGAAACATTTCCTAAGGCAGTAGAAGGCTGCCAGAGGGCTGCTTCTAGAAAAGTCAAAAACATTTTCCAGTTGTCTGGGTCACAGCTTTAAGTGAAATAGACCTAATAACTGGAAATAATTAAGAAGGGCAGAGAAACTCTCAAATCCCAGGGCCCTCACCTAAAGCATTTAAATCCAACAGGCCAGGCTTCATTCTTTCTGTCCCATCTATGACTGCTCCCCAGGGCATGAAACTTAAGGCAGCTATGAGGGAAGGACTGAGTGCAGAAAGATAGGGGAAGTGTGGTTTAGGATTTTTTAAACTGGGACTGCAGATCAGAAATGATAAGCATAGAAAAATGCTGTGGAATAGACCATTTTGTCAAAACTATTTTTTCCCATTAATAAATACCTTTGCAATGGTAACCATAGTAATCAGATCGCTGTAAAAATAGGAATAGCCTTGGGGTAGGAGTAACTAAATAAGATCTAATTGCCAAATTTCAGTAAGTGAAATGAAAAGTCCTTGAGAGCTATGGAAAATTTCCCTGGATTTAGAAGGACAATTTGAACAATTGCAGTATATTTTTCAGAACTTGATAGTCAGTATACTTTTAAGGTTGTTCATCATTTTAAGATATCATGAAAATAGATTTTTTTGGTAACTTCCAATAGCAGGAATTTTATAATAAATTTTTTCATTGAATGAATGTGATTTTATTCTGCTTAGGTATGTTCTCCCTAAATTTATACAAGCTTACTGATAAAATAAGCTATTATTATAAATACATTCTCAAAATTTATCTTAAATATAGCTTAACTATACAGGTTAGGGTACATAAACTAAGCAATATACCTGGTAGTGATGACACATATAAACTATAAGAAAAATAAAGATAAGCTGATGCTTCAAATATATCCTATTTAAGAAATCAGTTACCTTTAGTAAGAAATATAAATGAAATTTTTTGTAGCCTTGATTACCTGGATTTTAAAGAATCTGTTTTTTTAATTATTGTGTGATTTGTTACTCACGTATGTGGAAGAATTTGGATTTGTAGTGCCTTTTTTAATGTCAGGCAGTATGTTTTGTGAATATATTGAATAATCTGTTAGGCAGTGCTGTCATGAATGGGAAAGACATAATTCTTAGCTTCAAAGAGCTTATAATCTAGTTAAAATATATTTTTACCAGGGCATGGTATAAGACAGCAGATTTTAAAAGACCTGCCAATTATCTTAATATGGGAATAAAAATGCTGGAAAAAGTTTAAAAGGCAGATAGATAAAAATGTCTTAAGAAGACCTCATAGAAAAAATGACACTTGTAAGACTTTTAAATGAAAAAGTAGCATTTAAATAAAGAAAGCTCTGAACTCATTTTTTTAGAAGCTATAATTTAATTTTGTGAACTAATTTATTCCTGGTATTATTTAGCATTTGGAATAATGTTGGGAAAAATTGGGGACTTTTTTTTCTGGATATAAATCCCTTAATTATTGAAAAGCTGATTGTATTTCAAACTTGGGCTCTTCTGACCTTGGAAGTTAGAACTGGATTGGACTAAGAAATTTTAGGCATGTTGTAATCATTTTTGTGTTGTGAGTATAAAGGATATACATTCCTGGCTGTGTTCTAAACCCAACTATAAATTTCTTCCTTCTTCCATTGTTTTGTAGTATCTTTGTCTCTTCTCCCCTTCCTGATTACATGAACATGAAGGATATATTCATGTTCAAAGAGCTTAATGAATTTGTTATCAAATTTATTTCTAATTATATGAAGTCTGGATAGATAAAGACTATAGGTGGGATGGATAGAATTTTTATTACTTTCCATACAAAGATAATTATATTCTCTAATTAAAGTAAATTTTCTTTGTTGTTAACTAAAAGCCATGAATGAATATGGAAAGTTGTAGAAGGTTTATAAAAGTGAATTCTGATCTAAAATTGAGTGTTGTTGGATTGTGGACTCTGGGCATTATACATGATGCCTAATGAATGTAGGTGGCTGAAGGATGCACCAACTGAGAAGTGGATTGGTGAACAATGGTTATATATATGATCTAATATTACGTTGCTACAAAAAGGAATGAAGTTGTGAGTCATGAAATGATGTAAATGAGTCTGTTGGGACATTTGGTGAGGCAAAATAAGCCAGAAACAAAAGAACAATTATGGTATGGTCTCCTGTTCTAGTTTGCTAGCTGCCAGAATGCAATATACCAGAAACAGAATGGCTTTTAAAAGGGGGAATTTAATGAGTTGCTAGTTTACAGTTCTAAGGCTGAGAAAATGTCCCAATAAAAAGAAGTCTATAGGGCGGGCCGCGGTGGCTCAGCGGGCAAAGTGCTTGCCTGCTATGCCGGAGGACCTCGGTTCGATTCCCGGCCCCAGCCCATGTAACAAAAAACGGAAAAACAAAATACAATAAAACAAGAAAATGTTTAAAGATGTTTCCCTTCCTTCCTTCCTTCCTTCCTTCTATCCTTCCTTCCTTCTATCTGTCTATGTTTCCCTTTCTTCCTTCCTTCCTTCTTTCTCTCTGTCTTTCCTTTAAAAAAAAAAAAAAAAAAAAAAAAAAGAAGTCTATAGAAATGTCTGATTTAAGGCATCCAGGGAAAGATACCTTGGTTCAAGGAGGCCGATGATATTCAACATTTCTCTCTCAGCTGGAAGGGCACATGGCGAACATGGCAGTGTCTGCTGGCTTTCTCGTGGCTCTACCAAAAAGAAGCTCTCTCCAAAATGTTTCCTCTTTTAAAGGATTCCAGTAAGCAACTCCACCTTCAGAGGGTGGAGACATACCTCCATGGAAATCATCTAAGCAAAAGTTACCACTCACAATTGGCCGGGTCACATCCTCATGGAAACAATCAAAATGCTCCCACCAAGCAATACTGAATGAGAATTAAAGGACATGGCTTTTCTGGGGTCCACCACAGATTCAAACCAGCACATCTCCTTTAGAAAATGCTTATAAGAAAACAGGGGCCTAGATTGTAAGCTTTTATAGCAGACACATTTAGTACAGAGTGGTAATTATTATTTCTGGATTTTGAGAGGATGTTTCATATATTTATAACCTGGTATTTAGAGGTAAAAATGGAGCCAATCAGGTTGGGATTAAGATAATTCAGAACACAGGGGTAAGGAAGACACTATCTATAATTTAGAACTGCACCTACTGTTTGAGACCAAGGGAAGAAAGGTTTGTCTTGTTGAAATTTTCTAAATCTAAATTTAGAAAATCTAAATTTTCTGTAGCACATAATCTAACTCAACCTGTCTGGATTGCTCATTTGAACAATTGAAACAGGGAGCCCAGAATAAGAATGAGGCCCTTTAATCCTGTAAAGCTTAATGTAATTCCTGGATACATCAGAGTATATTAAGTAGATAATAATATAGTATTGGCAAACTCCCTTGAGGGATGGGAGAAAAAATATAGCACTTTTAAACTTTATCATTAAGGAATCACTGATACTATGTCAAACACTGGGGACACTAAAATCAATAGACCAAGCCCTTGATCTTGAGGCTTACTCTTGTGCAGCTTATGTAGGTAGCTGAGAAGCTTAGCCTGCCTATAGGTATGACTAAAAGTTACTTCTGGAGACCTCTTTTGTTGCCCAGATGTGGCCTCATTCTCTCTAAACCCAACTCTGTGAGTGAAATCATTGCCCTCCCCACTATATGGGACATGACATCCAGGGGTGAAAGTCTCCCTGGTGGCATGGGAGATAACTCCCAGATGAGTCTGGCCCTGGGCACCATGGTTTCAACAATTCCATCCTGACAAAAAGAGGGAAAAGAAGCATAACTAGTAAAGTATCAGTGGCAGAGAGTGTTCAAATAGAGTCGAGAGGCTACTAGAGGCCAGTCTTACACAAGCTTCAGTTAGACATTGCTACCTATCATAACTTTCCAAACCCACAACCAAAACCAGTCCAGCCAACCTTAAAGAACACTTAGGGCAGTATATAAGATTTCATGAGGGTTCCATGCACTTTCTGATTAGTAAGTGTCTTGGAGTATGTCTATTTGGATCTATTCTGCTGGGGTAAGCTGCACTTCTTGGATCTGTAATTTTAAGTTTTTCATAAGAGTTGGGAAATTTTCAGTGATAATTTCCTCCATTAGTTTTTTCCCTCCTTTTCCCTTCTGTTTTCCTTCTGGGACACCCACAACACTTATATTTGTGGGCTTCATGTTGTCATTCAATTTCCTGAGCCCCTGCTCATATTTTTCCATTCTTTTCCTTACATTTTCTTTTGCTTGTTGGATTTCATATGTTCCATCCTCCAGTTCACTAATCCTATCTTCTGCCTTTTGAAAACTAATATTGTAGGTTTCCATTGTTTTTTACATCTCTTCTACTGTGCCTTTCATTCCCACAAGTTCTACAGTTTGTTTTTTCAGACTTTTGATTTCTTCTTTTTGTTCATTCCTTGCCTTCTTTATATCCTCCCTCAATTCATTGATTTGATTTTTGATGAGGTTTTCATGTCTGTTTGAACATTCTGAATTAATTGTTTCAACTCCTGTATCTCATTTGAATTGTTGGCTTGTTCCTTTGACTGGGCCACATCTTCAATTTTCCTAGTGTGATTTGTTATTTTTTGCTGGTGTCTAGGTATTTAATTACCTTAATTAGTTTATTGTGGAGATTGTTTTCTCTTCTTTTACCTAGGGTTTTCTTGCTGGATGAATTTGTTGTCTATCTGTTCTTTGACATTCAGTTCAGCTTATTCTGGACCACTAGCTTAGGTTTTTTGTAGAGCAGAATTTTTCAGTTCTTGTTTTCTTGTTTCTTGCCCTGTCTGTATGGTGCCTTCCCCCCCGCCCCACCACCACCCTTAGGAGGGTCTACTTAGGTATTATAGACCCCAGCCAGATTTTCCCAGACAAAACTGACTTCCTGTCAGGAGGAAAGAGTCACCTATGTCAGTTTTCCCTGTGGGTGAGACCCAGCAGGTTGAAAGAATTTCCTGCGAAGTCTCTCAGCTCTTTGATTTTCTTATCCTGCCCAGTATGTGGTACTTGTCTTTCTGCAGATCCCACCAGTTAAGATGATGCAGTACCTTTAACTCTGACAAACTCTCCCTGCTGGGGGCATGGTGGAGACAGAGGAGAGGTTGTAGGCTGGCTTTAATGGCTTCAAATTTCCAAGACCTGGGGTCTCAATTTCTTGAGGGAGGAAATCCACCTGAGCTGGGCCCCACCTCTCCCTTGGGGAAGGCACAGGCTCCAAACAGGCTCTCAAACAAGCTTGTTTCTGCCCATGCCTGGGGCAGTTGCAGCCTGAGAAGCCCTGCCACTCTATCCAAAGGCAGTCAAGCCATAGAAATACAGTCACAAAAGAAGAAAGAGAAAAATCCTTCTCAGAGCAGGACCCCCATTCCTCAGGTTTGCCAATCAAAAGCATAAGTTGGTAATTTGCTTTGTGTACCTTCAGATATTTTATGTACCTTCTCTTTTCCTTCAGGGCCCAGACCCTTTCAAGTATTATGTACTATCTGATTCAAAAAACCTCAGTTTCTTTTTTTTTCTTTTTCCATCAGCTCTGCCCCTCAGCACCAGGGCAAAAATCAGCAACCTTGCTTTGACCAGGTTCAGCTGATCCGGGGGTCTATTTTTAGTAGTCAGAATTTGTGAATTAATGCCACAATTGAAGCTTAGTTGTGCTCAGCCCCTGCTGCTGGTAAAGTCCCTTTCCTTTCCCCTCCGGGAAGCAGCCTATGGGGGAGGGGTGCTTCCCCCCATGGCTTGGGGAACTCACGGTTCAGGGGGGCTTGCAGCCCATCTCGCTGCTCCAGAATGGGGTACACTGTGTGTCCCGTCACAAACATGGCCTTAGCAGTTGTTCTGTACTGTTCCTCGTTATTTAGTAGCTGTTCTGGAGGATGAACTAAATCCCACACCTTGCTAAGCCGCCATCTCGGCACCACTCCCAGTCACATTTACTCTTGAGTGTTAACTGTTATTTCTAAATTCTGAGATGCCTTTCTCTTTGTGTAACCCGGTAATCCCCTGGAACTTTATCTGTGTGACATCTGAGATACAGAGTTAGTTCTCTAGCTCTGAAAGTCAGCATTACTCCATATAGCAATTATTAAAGAAACTGAAAAAGAGCTCAGATTCTGATTGAAGATGTAACTGAAGCTGATCTGGTTAAGACTAAGGTAAATCAAAATACAGGGTAAAAGATTATATTGTCTGTATTTTAAAATTTAACTTTTTACATGAGGCCAAAAAAAAAAAAAATAGAGATGTTTGCTTTGTCCCAAATTTAAATTTTGCGTAGCAAATGATCTAATGATTCGACCTGTCTGGTCAGTTTATCTGAATGACCTAATTCAACTTTATTTGACATGAATCTAGAATAAATATCCCACCCATAATAAACCTGCCTCTGCAAGATTAGATTAAAAGAGCATGGCTTTTCTTGGGTACCTAAAAGTTACAAACCATCAGAGGGGGCAGAGGGATGAAACTGGTTGTTGTTCTTGGAGAAACTGGTACTTCTGGGTATAAGATCTTATCTGGCTTTGGAACAATCCAGAGGCTTCAAATCTATGAGAAACAAACTTAATAAGTAAAATTTTCATAGAGCCCAGGGTATCCTTTAGGGTTTCCAGGACTACTGATGGTTGGGGCTTTCCATACTGTGGCAGTTTGCAATATCTGGTTGAAAGTTGCTAAGTGGATCCAGGACCTGGGATTTCCCTCTGTATTGAGAACAGGTCATTGCATGGAGCGGCCTACATGACTGGGACAGCCCTCCTCAGAGGGGGAACGAATGTACAAATGGTATTGTAAACAAGGCATTGAAACTCTCTTCCCTTGATCACTGTTGATATTGCTATAGATAAACAGATAATAGATAGATGATATAGATAGATACAAACATACATGCATACATGTGTACATACAAACATAGATATAATGATGGACGGATGAATGGTAGAAGGATGGAAGGATGGATGGATGGATGGATATATGAGAGTCCACTATGTAAATGTTCGTAATAACTAGCATGTATACAGTTGAAGCCCTAACATTTAAAACATTCTTTATCAAACATTTACTATATATTTCTGCTTATTGCACCATTCCTTTTCAGGAGACTGTTTTATACTTTGTAAAGATGAGTCTCAGAAAGGTTTAAGCCATTTGCCCAAGTTCACCCTGCCAGGTGTGACCAGATTATTAGACCAGAGCTTTGGTCCATCAGAAGAATAAGGCTAAGAGAGTCTACATTCAGTTTTAGAAACCTAGGGATCAATTCCAGTATGTCTTCCCCTTTCATGTGCCCCATGCCCCCTTTGTAGGTGTCCTGCCACCACACCCAGGTGATTTCCAGAAGAAATTATATGTCCACTCCGCCAGTTGGAGAAGTGAACTTATAAACCCCACCAACAAGAGGTAAAGAGGCTGTGAAAAGTCATCTGGCTTTGAGGTTATTATCCTATGCGTTATCCTAGGTTAAGGGACAGAACTTCCTCATCCAAATCAGTAGAGTGGGAATGCTGAGTGGCACCTTAGGGTGGGGGTGGGGCTCATGTGTGAAGCCGCTGCAAAGTACATTGGACTCTCCCTTTAAAGGGGCCATGAGGGCCTCTGACTTTGTCTGAGATCCATGGTGTTACAAGTTGTCATCCATGGGGAAGAAAAGAAACTTAGTTGAAAGAGCCAGAAGCCCTTTGGGAGTGGAGACAAGGTGAGTGGGGAGAAATGTGCCTGAAAAGTAGCAGGTGTGGGTTCATGTGCTACTAATGCATATATTCTAGAAGCTTCTGAGAGATTTTCAGAATGAATGATCAACCTTTCAGGGGACTGAGTCCTATTCCCTAATTCCAACCCATCCAAGTGACTTTACTGTCTTGAGTTGAACAGTGGTAAAGCTTTAGGACAAAAAAACTTACTAAATGCTAGGTGCCAGCTGAGGGAAAGTTTCAAGAGTCCAGTGGAATGACTCCCATGTACCTACTGTGCATATTAGTTGTAGAGATCCAATGTGTTCAGCTTACGGTCTCAAAATTGGTTTGTTCATTCATTGATTTCTTTACAAAATATTTGTTGAGTATCAGTATCTATGAAGTCCCAGGCACCATAGCTGGTGCTAGGAGTACAAAGAGAAAGAAGGTAGTCCCTGCTCAGTCCTGTGCAAGCAATAATCAAATACACAATGAACCATAGTGAAATGCAATGAGTTCTGGGACTGGGGGATAAGTAGGAGAAAGAACACTGACTCTGATGGAAACAGGGATGGATTGACAGTTTGAGTTATGAACTCCAGAAAAAAATCTTAACCCACATTCCTTTGGGTGTGAACCCATTGTAAATAGCGCCTTTTGAGATGCTTTGTTTAGTTAGGGTGTGGCATAACTGAGTCAGGATGGTATTAATTCAATTATTAGAAACCTTATGGACAAAGCTACAAGGAAGAGTGGAAGCTGGAAGTCAGCAGTAACTAGGAAGAGAAAGGAGAGGATATGACCATGTGACAGGGAAGCCAAGGAACCTCAAGAATTGCCAGCCCACCAAAATGTTGCCAACTCAAAGAAGAAGCCAGCCTTCCAGCCTCCAAAACCATAAGAAAACAAACTCCCATTGTTTAAACAAATTGATTGTGTATGTGTTATTTGTCATAGCATCTAGGAAAACCAAAACAGGAGGGGTAGTAATACTGTCAAACACTTGTTTGAGTTGTGTGACCTTCAGCAAGTTTAGTGTCATCATGCCTCACTTCCTTATCTGTAAAATGGAGATAAAAATAGTTCTTTCATTGGGAATATGTTATAAGAATTAAATGTTAATATATATAAAGTATTTAGAACAGTGCCTGGCACGAAGTACCATTTACGAGTTCTCATTATTAAATGTTCACTGTTCACTAGGCCCTATTCTAAGTATTTTACATGAATCAATAACCTACATGGTGGAACTCGACAACTTGATTTTATAGGTGAGGAAAAAGAGGCACAAAGAGGTTGTGTGATGAGGTTCCATAGCTGATAAGTGATGGAACTGAGGTTTGAAACCAGGCAGTCAGACTCCTGGGTTTATGCTGTTGATCTAATACAATTTTGCCCCAGGACCATGCCAGGTTGACCCAGCAGGTGATGGGGACAAAGGAATGGGAAGTCATCCCAGAAGATGCGACATTGGAACTGGACTTTGGTTAAAGTTGATATTTGTGAGGTGCTATTGGAGGTGGAACAGCTGATGTGTTTCCTGATACAGGATTCAAGGATATACGTTTAAGAGTTATACTGCTAGGTTTGCAATTTCCTAGTAGAATAACTTCAGTTTCCTTATATGTAAAATAGGAGTAACTATTCCTACATTGAAAGGCTGTTGTATAGATGAAATGAGCTCACAAATGTAAAGCATTTAGCACATTGCCTGGCACATAAGCTTGCAGTAACTAACTTTGCACATCTGACGCTGCTTCACATCCCTCTTCGATTCTCCCCTTCTCCCTCCTGCTGCTAACTACTGCCCACGCCATGCTCTTCATGAAACACTGGTGGTTTGTGTCACCTTATCTCTCTTTATTTACCCAAAAATACTTTCCTGGTTTTCGTCCTCCCTTCTGGTACCTGCTTCACCATTTTCTTTTTAGGTTCCTATTCCTCTGAGAATTCTTAAGCTCTGGTTTTCCCATGTGTTTCACCATTGATTCACCTCTATCCCCATCCTACACATTGCCTAAAATAATTGTGCATCCGAATACTGACAACTCCCAAATCTTAATGCCCAGAGAAGATCACTTTCTTCAGCCTCTGATCCATATACCACCTCCACTGGATGTCCCAATAGGACATGTCCAAATGGAAATAATCTTTTTCATCTCATCCAGTTGCTCAAACTAAAAACTGGGAGTTGTCCTAAAATCCTCTTTCTATTCCACCTCTATATCAAATTAGTCACAAAGTCTTATTGATTGTCCCTCTTTTGAAGCCTTCTCTCCAGCTCCACTGCTCCTGCATAGTTCGGGATCTTGCCATGGCTTATATAGTTTGGGGAATGCTTTCTAACAGAGCGCCCTCTCTCCAGCCTTTGCTTTCCTCTACTCCACCCTCGACATCAGGAGTTAGGAAACTTTTTCTTTTCCTGTAAAGGGTCCAGTAATAAATATTTTAGGCAATGTGGGCCATAGGTTCTCTGCCACAACTACACAACTCTGCCATTATAGTGCAAAAGCAACCATAGACAATACATAAATGAATGTATTAAGCTGTGCTCCAATTAAATTTCATTTATAAAGACAAGAGTTTGCTGAATTTGGCCTGTGAGCCATAATTTAGCAACCCCAGCTCTACCTCTTGCCAAGTGGTCTTTCTAATATGATAAAGGACTAATGTTTTTCCCCTGTTTAAAATCTTTCAAAGACTTCCCAATGCTGTCAAGATAAACTCCAAAACACTTATTTTTGATGTTTTGAAACTGTCATTTCTCTTCTGTTCCTCCATCACATACTCCCCAAGCTTCAACCTTTCTCACATCCTGGAATATACTGTAACTTTCTTTCACATCTATGTATATACACATGCTGATCTTTCTGCCTGAAAATGTTCTTTCTTCTACTTATTCATTTAGCAAACTGATATTTACCCCTCAAGATTCAAATCAAGCCTCATTTCCTATTTGAAGCCTCCCATTCCATAACTAGGGAGAAATAACCATTTCTGATGATCTGTATTTCCCTGAAAAATTTGGAGTTCCTTGAGGATGAAGGCTAGATTTCATTCATTTAGCTTTTTTGATAGCTGAAGAAATCCTCAGATTTCTTAGAAGAAAATCTAAGTTTTTGAATTTTTTAAAAAATATTTTAACACTTTGGTCTTAAACCTACACTTTCAAAGATGAGAAATGGCCATGACCTTTTGGACTGTGGTCTTCAAACTAAGCTCTACAGAATTCTAGAGCTCCTCTGAGACTCACAATGAAGACGTGTTCTCCACCAATCTTTGAAGGTTACCATTGTATCTTCTTGATTTCTATTTAGAGTTCAAACTGAGACTTTTGTTTAAGATAATTCCATTGCTTATTGGAAAAAGCAAAATCATTATATTCAACTTGATAAGTAAGAATAATAGATCTGGAACATACCTAGGGATCAATATATTATGGATCTGCAGGTTACTAGTGTTGTACAGAAATAATTTCAAAAACAAATACAAATCTGGAAATATCTATAAGGTGATTGGGCAATGAACCTTTTCAAAATTTTCTATGTCACTGTTCAGGTGCCACAGGCCAGGGGCCTCAGCACTTTTTCCTTGGTCACCAAGTTGGTCCCAAACCCCTGTGCTTCACATTACCCTCCCCACATCAGTTCCATTTTCTGCTATGTAGCTTCCCATTTGAGAGTTAGCAGTAATATTTAGTCCTGATACTCAGCCTTCTGTTTCCAAAGGCACAAGCTTAGTTCCCCTCAAACATGATGTAGGCTCTGTTGGTTGCCTCAGACTGCCTTAGGTGACTTGTATTCTTGGTCAATCAGCCCCTGAAACTGCTGTCTGCAAATTAGGACTAGACCAACATGCCAGCCCAAGAGAAAGAGTAGCTGCACATAAATAAATCTCAAAACATGCAACATCAAGCTCCTACTAAATAGACAGATATACAGAGTTACAGTAACTAATTCAACAATGATAACTTGAGCACCTACTATAGTCTAAGCAATGTGTGAGGTCCTGAAGATTTAGAGCTATGATATCTGCCCACAATAAGCTCATGGTATAATGGGAGAAACAAACAAACAAAAATACATAACTATCTGTGGGATCCACAGCAATGTGACAGAATCAAGACATACAAATATTCACTGGTAGGCACCTACTTTTCTACCTTTATTTCTCCTCACTTCTCCAGTGCTGAGCTCCAGCCACCCAAAAGGCCCTCCCCTTGTATAATCTTTCACAATCTTGTGCATTTATCTATATTCCATCCTCTGCTGGAATTACTTTTCCTGCATCCTTTTCTTTCAGCTGTCAAATACTCTCTTCCTCATCCTGCATCAGATGCATCTAACTCATAGGTGAATGTCCCTGGCAACTAGCAGGTCTTTAATAAATATGAAAGAATAAATTAAAATCCCCACTTAATTACCTTCTCTTCTGTGAAGGTTTTAAGGAAATTTAGCTTTCTACCTTCTCCATAATCCCATAGCCTTCATTTGCGTCTTCATCGAAGCATGTAGTACACTCAAATTAAATTATTGATTTATGTGTCTCATGTCCCAACTATTAGATATTCCTTAAGAGTAAGAATGGTGTTTTAATTTGTAAGCTGCCAGAATGCAATATACCAGAAATGGAATGGCTTTTAAAAGAAGAATTTATTAAGTTACAAGTTTACAGTTCCAAGACCATGAAAATGTTCAAATTAAGGCATCCAGAAAAAGATACTTTAACTCTCAAGAAAAGACTGATGAAGTTCGGGTTTGCCTCTCAGCTGGGAGGGCACATGGAGATAGATGTCTGCTAGCTTTCTCTCCTCATGCCATAAGGCTTCTCTGGGGGTGCTTTCCTTCTGCATTTCTAAAGGTCTCTGGCTGTGTGGGCTCTGTTGGCTCTGACGCTTTTGCAAAGTAGTTTGCTCTTAAAGGGCTCCAGTAAGCAACCCCACCTTGAATAGGTGGAGACACACCTCCATGGAAACCATCTAATCACAGGTTACCACCCAGAAAAAGGATATCAGAAAAGCCTCAGGAATGAAGCCTTGAGAAGTTAGTGGAAGTGTGCCTGATAAATTAGGGGTGGGGGAGGCACTCTCAGGAGAGGGAACGGCATGAGCAAAGGTAAGGAAGAATAGAAGAGTGTGGCAGATTTGTGGAATAGTGAGTCCATGGTGTGCTTGGAGCATAATGGAGAGTGGCAAATGTGGTGCTGAAAGGGAGGTCAAATAATGAAGATCTTGGTGGCCCTTTCAGATGTGTGGATTTGTCATGGAATCACTCTAGAACACCTATGGCGGGATGACATGGTCAGACGTATTCTAGAAAGATAAATGTGAACTAATGGTGAGAATGGATGCCAGGACACCCATCAGGGCTGCTCCCTTGACCTTGTCTAGGGGACAGATGATATAGACTAAGACTGTATATATGGAGTAGAAGAGGCTGGGCCACCTCAATAGATTTTTAGGAAATGACTCAAAAGGAGCTCAAATTCCGCAGGAAGAGAAGATCAGGCATGAACAAAAAGGAACTGATGAGAATGTAAACTAAAGAAGTAGAATCAAATAATGAGGGGATCTGAATTGCAAAGGTATTGGCCTTCTAGCAGAAAATGGCACAAACCGAGAGATCATGTCAAGGGAGTGTTATTGTGAACATGGAGGGAATCAAACCAAGGGAAAAATTCCTCTGTATTTTACAATACTTTTCAATATTTACAGTATTTTTCAAGACTTATGATGAAAGCTGGGTTCTTGGCTGAAGTTCTCACTCAGTTGACCAAGAGCAATACATACATGACTAACAACCCAGTAGTACAGCCTTTTCTTGCCAGCTGTGAGGGAAGCCATGCTGACTGAGGGACAGGTGTTCTCAGGAATTCTTGAAGGGACAACTGCAGTGCTCACTTACAAAAACAGGTGAGACACATTCTTGAAACATCTGAGCTATTGGTGTGTGAGTGAGCTGGTCCCAGAAGCATCTTCAAAAGTTTCTCTTGCCCATTTAAAGGATGATCCTAATGTCTTTTTAGCTTTGAGATCTTCTTAGCAGTCCCACTTTCCTCATCTGTAGAGCGAAGGTAACAGTACAAACTATTTCCAAGTGTGATTGTGAGAAATCAAGAAAATGGATATGAAGGTTCTCAGCAAACTAAGGAGCACTAGCAAATGCTGGAGGTTAGTGTTATTACTTTACAAGCCATAAAACCTTACCTGGCAATTGTGGTCTGTTTCTGTGTGATTTGTGCAAACCATCTGAAGTGTTAACAATGAGTTCTTTTTTCCTGATGGAGAATAACTTCTTCTCTGAAAAGGGAACTGAGGCTTTGTTAATGGCAAGCACACCGGGAAGTTGAGGGTGATTTTTCCAATGTCACTCAGAGACAAGGAGGAGTCCACCAGCCTCTGAAGTGGCCCTATAGGGCCAGAGGCCAACAGAGCTAGTCACAAGGCAAGGAGAGAAGACTTTTGTAACACACTCCTTCTAAAGTGGTTCCAAAGTAAGCCACCAATTGCTTACCACATCTCTGCAAGAGCTTGGAGACTATGTGAAGAAAGAACAGCTCAACCTCTTAAAATGAGCCACCTCTGATAAAAAATTGATACCCATGGTAGAGGGAAGGAGTTGAAAATATATAGGCTAAGGAGATCAAGAGAAAGCTTTTTTTTAAATTCCAGGTTGTTTTCATCTTGTGACTGTATCTTACGTTCATGAGTTTGTTTCACCCTCATTATTCCTTACATTCTTCACAGTGAGCCATAGAGGTGGATACTATGGTGGTTATGATTCCCATTCAAGTGCAAAAGAAACTGAAGCTCAGGATGACATGGAGGCCAAAAGCAAGATCAATTATGTCGCTCCCAGCTTGCTGCTCTCCACGGACATCTCAATATGTTTGAAAGTTCCCCACGGGCAAGGACCATGTCTTCTGTTTCTCTTAGTACCTCATCTTTGCTCCAAATAGGAATCCATGAATGCTTCCTACATAAAGTGTCTTTGTATTTCATTTATTTTTTATTTCACAAATACCTATTGAGCACCTAAAAGTGTTGCTGTGGAAACTGAAAAATTTATATGAGAGTTGAACTCTACTTGAAACCACCTGGTAGGGTGACTAGGGGTTAGAGTCCCTCAACCAATTGGGATTACTACACTGTATTGTAGATGAATTCGGTTGACAGGGGCTGTTTAGAGTCATATATATCACCAATTAACACTACAAATTTAAATAAGTTCTTGCATGAACCCGTTAATCTGTACCACAATGGTACATAGATGTAATAATTGAGTGGTATGTGGGGGAAAAAACCTGTTGCAAGCCATGAACTATAATTAACAGTAAAATCCTTAGACTTCTTTCATCAATAGTGACTGGTCTACCACACCAATACTAGGGGTTACTAATAGGGAGATAAAGGATACAGAATGTTTGGAGTTTTCTTTTTTTGTGTGTCTATCTGATAATTTTCTTTTTGGTGCAGTGAAAATGTTCTAAACTGAGTGTGATGACAATTGCACAGCTAAGTGATGATACTGAAGATACTGATTGTATATTTTAGATGAAATACATGATAAGTGAATATATCTCAATAAAATCTTCAAAAAATCAACTGATAAAAAAACGCCACAGGGTTTGTGAAAAAACATTTAAAAAAAAACAGAGGCCCTTCTGATATTAAGGGGAATACACAGAAGGATATGGCTTGAAGTTTAAGCTCTATGAGTAAAAGAGATGATGGTGAAAGGATTGACACAGGAGAAAGCAGACAGAGAAAGGATCTGTCCATTCTGGTAAATTCTCACCCTAAAAAATATCTGACAAAAAAAAAATGCTACTGAAGAGAAACATCAAGCCCAAAATTCAATAGTGACATGGAGAAATAATCTGATATAAATTGAGATAGTTAAAAAAAAATGTTATCCAGGGACAGTAGTTGAGAG
This sequence comes from Tamandua tetradactyla, assembly GCF_023851605.1. Taxonomy (NCBI): domain Eukaryota; kingdom Metazoa; phylum Chordata; class Mammalia; order Pilosa; family Myrmecophagidae; genus Tamandua; species Tamandua tetradactyla. The sequence goes on along the minus strand of NC_135328.1, from coordinate 107,515,198 downwards.
AAATGGAGTTTCCAGGTATACATCAAAAATTTTACCCAAAAATCTTGAGAGAAAGTCACATATTTGAGGACAGTGGAATTGGTGAAAGAGTATAGAGGCTACCAGATATTTCTGTACTGAGTAAAGTGGAAAATTACACTAAAATTGAGGACAAGATGGTGGCTTAGTGAGGGTTGGAATTTAGTTCATTCTCCAGAGCAGCTAGTAAATAGACAAGAACAGTACAGAACAACTGCTGGGGCCACGGCAGTGACCAGACACACAGCGTACCCCAGTCTGGACAAGCTGGACCAGCAGTGAGCCAACCCAGAACCGTGAGTCCCCCAAGCCGTGGAGCATCCCTACAGGCTGCTTCCCAGAGAGGAAAGGAAAGAGACTTCACTAACAGCAAGGGGCTGAGCTCAACCCAGCTCCAATTGTGGGATTAATTAACAAATTCTAACTACTAAAAATAGGCCTCCAGTTCAGCTAAACCTCAAATAAAAGCTAAAGTTACTAGTTTTTGCAGTGCAGAGTGGGCAGGGCTGATGAGGAAAAAAAAAAATCCAGGTTTTTTTTTGGATTGGACAGCACAAAATACTTGAAAAGGCCTGGACCCTAAAATAAAAAGAGGTAGCACATAAGACCTGGAGATACATAGAGTAATGTACCAACCTAAGCTGTTGATTAACAAACCCAAGGAGTAGGGGTCCTGCTCCGAAAAGGATTTTCATTTTTTTTTTTTGCTTAACTGCTCTTAGGCTCCAACTGCCCCAGGCTAGGGTGAAATTAAGCTTGTCTGAAAAACAAAGCAGCTGGTCAGGTGAACGGAGGTAATTCCCTGGAGGCTGTGCCTTCCCCAGGAAAGGGGTGGGTCCCAACTCACGTGGAATCCCTCCCTCAAAGAATCCAGACCCCAGGAACTGGAAAACTGAAGCGATTAAAGCCAGAATACAACCTCCCCTCTGTCTCAATCATGCCCCCAGCAGGAAAAGTCTGCTGAAGTTAAAGGTACCACATCACTTTATACTGGTGAGACCCATAGGCACACAAGCATCACGTACTGGGCAGCAGAGGAAAAACACAGAGTCTGGAGGCTTCATAGGAAAGTCTGTCAACCTGCTGGGTCTCACCCTCAAGGAAAACTGATGCAGGTGTCCCTTTCCTCCTGAGAGGAGGCAGGTTTGGTCTTGGGAAATCCAACTGGGGTCTGTAATACTGAAGTAGACCCTCCTAAGAAAAAAAAAAGTGCATCATACAGCTAGGGCAAGAAACAAGAAAACAAGAACTGAAAAATTTTGATCTGTTAAACAAAACCTATGCTAGAGATCTAGAATAAACTGAATGTATGTCAAAGAACAGATAGCGAACAAAACCATCCTGCAAGAAAATCCTAGGTAAAAGAGTGAAAACAATCTCCAGAATAAACTAATTAAGGAAATTAAATGCCTAGGCACCAGCAAAAAATAACAAATCACACTAGGAAAATCGAAGATATGGCCCAGTCAAGGGAACAACAAACAATTCAAATGAGATTCAGGAGCTGAAACAATTAATTCAGGATGTCCAAGCAGACATGGGAAATCTCATCAAAAATCAAATCAATGAACTGAGGGAGAATATAAAAAAGGCAAGGGATGAACAAAAAGAAGAAATCAAAAGCCTGAAAAAACAAATCACAGAACTTATGGGAATAAAAGGCACAATAGAAGAGATGAAGAAAACAATGGAAACATACAATGTAAGAGTTCAACAAGCAAAAGATAGGATTAGTGAATTGGAGGATGGGACATCTGAAATCTGACCAGCAAAAGAAAATATAGGGAAAAGAATGGAAAAATATGAGCAAGGACCCAGGGAATTTAATGACAACATGAAGCACATGAATATACGTGTTGTGGGTGTCCCAGAAGGAGAAGAGAAGGGAAAAGGAGAAGAAAGACTAATGGAGGAAATTATCACTGAAAATTTCCCAACTCTTATAAAAGATTTGAAATTATAGATTCAAGAAGTGCAGCATACCCCAAACAGTAGATTCAAATAGACATACTCCATGGACACTTACTAATCAGAATGTCAGATGTCAAAGAGAAAGAGAGAATTTTGAAAGCAGCAAGAGAAAAGCAATCCATTATATACAAGGGAAGCCTAATAAGACTACATATAGATTTCTCAGCAGAAACCATGGAAGTGAGAAGATAGTGGAATGAATATATTTAAGATTCTAAAAGAGAAAAACTGCCAATCAAGAATTCCATATCCAGCAAAATTGTTTTCAAAAATGAGGGGGAAATTAAAACATTTTGAGGCAAAAAATCACTGAGAGAATTTGTGCCCAAGAGACTGACACTGCAAGAAATGTGTTTGGGAAATTATTCTTCAACATTCTGCCACACCCACCTGGAAGGCCTTGAAGTTGGGATTGCATCAATAGGCCCACTCCAATATGTTTCTACCCTACCTGTTCCTGAGATGATAGTATCTTCATTCTGAGAGATTTATACTAAGCTATCCCTATAGTCTTATTGGGCTTCCCTTGCATGTGATGGATTGACAAAATTAATGATCTCATTCAGAAAAAAATTATTTGTGTTATTTAAATGTGAAAAGTAATAGAAAGGAATTAACTCATTAAAAAATGATTAACAGGCAATATACAAAAGATACATTATTGAAGGTTTCCTTGAAAGGACAGATTGCGATTATATTCCTTATTTCTTGGTTTTTCAGCATTGGAGCAGAGACAAGAACATGGAGAGAGAGGGTGGATTGACAGGTAAGGCTCTGCTTTCCCAGCACACCTGCTCCAAGGATGCACCATGTCTCACAATCCCTGACAGCCCACCCCAACTGCACAGTCTGAGGATGTCAGGTGTTGGAGTAAGTCCCTCTCAGAGAGCAAAGTCCCCAGAGAGCAGGGTCACAGGAAAGACATCCTAATCTTGGGACATGCTCACATCCCCCTTCAACCTTTGCTTAGAAAGAAAAGAGGAAGGTGATGGAGATGAGGCATATGTGAAATGCAGTGAAGCAAATCTGTGTTAGTTTAGGAGGCCACAATTGTAATGCCTGCTATGGCAAATAATTACTGCGCTAAATCTGAGATTCCTCCTGTGAAAAAATTTTTTTCAGTTTAATTCAAATATTTGTGAGGATCACATGATATAATTAATATGAAAGCACTTGATAAATGATAAAACATTAAACATGTGAGACTCTCCATGGTTTCCATTGACAATTTGCCATTGTGACCACAAAGTTGGAGCTCTTAGAATCTATTCCTCCAAGAGTCTCCCCTGAAGGGCTGTGACATGCAGCTCCATGGAATGTGTTCTGACTCCTCCCTCACTACACGTAACCCAGTCTCCTGATTTCCCAGCTTGGAGAGCTTGCCAGAGAGGATTCATGGGGACATGGGACCTGAGTCATCCTTGGAAAAGGTGATTTATCTCTTCTTCTTTCCTGTTAACCCTTCTGACTTATACTATCCAAGGTTCCCAGAGCTGTCTAGGATGGATAAGAGGGGGGTAGATACAGGGAAAGAATGTATGAGAAAGCCATGGGTGCAGGTACAATGTCTACTAAAAAGTCAGGGATGCAAGAAATGTGCTGGGATTCAGTGGGCTAGAAGCTCCGACCCTGGCCAGGCTTGCTGGGGCTTACAATCTCCCTTCTTCCTCTTCTGAAGCTTCTATTTTATGTTTCCTGCAGCCCATGTATAAGCATCCTGGACCAGCCAGAGACCACAGAGACACCTGTCGTCCCTGGGTCTTTCCATCTGCCAAAGGGGTGCCTCATGGAGGATGCTATTCATCTACAACCCCTTTGGCAGCCCTTTTGTTTCTGGCCTCCAGATTATCTCCACACCCCTGGCTATTCACACCAAGAGATGTGAACTCTCTCCAGGTCTCTGCCAGCTCACTGTCTTCTCCAGAGCCTGAACCACCTGCCCTTCTGGGGGAAGCCCCTGGAACGTGGGTGCATGTCATCCTGTATTACCATGTGGTGCCTGGGGAAGCCCATTGTCCCCTACTTGGCACCATCTAGCTTGCCTCCTCTCCTCCCTCATTCCCTCCCTTTCTCTCCTCCCCCTCTTACTCCTCCTTGCCACTCCTCTTACCTTTAGCCCTGACCTTATCCCTGATTTCACGGTCTCCCCCACCCCTACATTGGTTCTCACTTTCCCATCCCCATTTTCCCTACAAACACTGAGTGCCTCCTTACTTCTGTCTCCTGGCTTCCCCTTGCCTCACACCTATTTTCCAATTTTTCTGTCCTTTCAGTTCCCCCTGCCACCAGCTGTTCCATCACTGCCACAGGTGGCTTCTGGCTCCTTCCCCCCTGCCTCCCTCCATTTTCCCCCCTTCTCATACTCATTACCACCTGAGAACTTTTTGGCCCTGCCCCTGCCTGCCTCTTTCCTTGCCTTTCCCCTCCCCTCTGCCCACCTCTCTGCCCTCAGAACACTCAAGAGGCATTCCTCTACCCCAATCACTGGTCCTTTCCTCCTTTCCCTCAGAGTTCCCTCCTGTCCTGGTACCCATCCCCCTGCCTGACCTTCTCAAGCCCACACCTTGGCCTGACCCACCATTGGCCAGGCCAAAGCGACCCCACCCATCAGGGATGAAAAGGACACCTGCAGGGGTGCACAGCATCGTCGCCTTCCACCTCCACCCACCCCTGCACAGCCAGTGGCACTCCACCCCACTGGGAGGTTGACTACCATCCACCCCTCCGGGACAGCCTCTTGGCAGCCAGTGACCCATCATCAGAGGGTCCACGAAGACCTAGAGTTCCAGCTCCAGGCCTGCCCAGGTAAAGTACACCTGAAGTCAGGTAGGTGGCTTCTGGGGCCTCTCATTGCCATGTCCACCAGGGGGGACCCATGGGCACCTGGCAGCTGCTCAGCTGGTGGGAGCCTAGGGAGGCCAGAAGAAGCAGCCTCTGGCAGCAGGAGATCCATAAGCTCCTCCTTGTAAGGACTCACTACAATAAGACCACATTGCCTACACTTCTGAAAGAGGAGGGCACTCCTAATTCCACCTTAGAACATGTCCACAGAAGGGTTGAGGGACTCCCCAGACCTAGGGAAGGGGACCTCTGCCCCAGCCAGAGATTTTCCTGACACCCTTTGTTCGACCATCCCCCCCAGGCATTGAAAGAAGAGGGACTCCAGTGAAGAGGGACCTCAGACCATGTAGGCCTCAGACCGTGTGGGCAGAAAAATCCTAGCAAGGGACAGAAAGGCCCCCAGACACCATCATAAAGGCGCCGTGCCCTGGGCTCCCTTGTCTGTGTCACCATCATGTGGGACATTTATACCACATCACAGGGCAGGCCCAGTGGAGACCTGGGCTTCAAGAAAGCACAAAGACCACCCAGGAGACAAGTGCATTTTTTTTGAAACTGTACAACATGTATATTATTTGCCTGCGGCCCTCCACAGTGGGCTGTATTCAACCCTTACCCTCACGCTGCAGGGTATTTAAGTTCCACTTTCCAAAGCTCTGCTGCTGGGGTGCCACTGCCGACTAAAAAGTCCTTCAGTCCAAGGGGAATAATAAAACCAAAAATCAAGAAACATTAATTCTTCACATTTTTGTTAATGTTACCTGAAAATTGCCCTCAATTTATAATTCTTAAATGTTACTTTGTGAATGATAATGAGTCAAGCCTCAGGCATTCCTTGGAATCTTGTCCAATGTGCTCCATGCTTAACAGCCATTTCCCAAAGTATTGACAGGTTATTAATATTTTTATATCATATCTATAAGCCCTTTGTCTTTGTGTTCATTTTTTTATTCAAGTAGATTCTTCAAGTGCTCTGACATTGTTTTGCTTTGTTTAAGAATGTGAAGCCTGGTGGATATTTTTTCCTGAGTCGTTAGCTGAGAGTCACTCTTCATTCACTCTGAAGTTACTGGGCTTTTGTAGAATAATATTATCCTAACTGTAAGCAAACACTGATTAGATTAGTGGGGAAAAAATCAATCAAAGATTAAAAACAAACAAAAATGTCTCATAATTCCTTTCTAAACCTGGTAGACCCTTCAATTTATGATTCTCATTAGAGTTCCTTGCTTAGCTGATGAGCAAATGCTTTATAAACGTGCACAAAGTATCCTGAATTTTCCTGCTGCTTGATGCAGTGGTAATGACTTGAGAAATTTCCCTCCATTCAAACCTTTGATTGATCACTGTCTATGTTTCTTTCTATCTCTCTCTCTTTCTCCTGGGTTTAAAAATTTTGGCCTTAGTAAATGAAAATAAATCAGTCCACAATTATAAATGTACTTATGGAAAAATTCATTGACGTTCCTTTCACACCTTAGAGAGCCACAGTACATTTACCATTATCTAATGAACTCTCTGGCTTACTATAGCTTTGAAACCAATGCTTTATGGTTAAAATGATGACATTTGTTGTTTTCATTGAATAATAGGGAGAAAGCATTAATAAAGAAAATGAATGTGGAACTCTGTAGAAATGTTGGCGGGAGAAGGTGAAAAGATGTACTGCCATCATCCACAGTCCTGCATTATTACATGCATTATTACATTATTAATTTGAAAAGTGAAATTTTGCAGATGTAATTAAGGTTATTAACCAATGGTCATGTGCCACTCAAAAGGGAGGTTATGGCAGAGGGAATCTAATCAGAGAACCATTAAAAAGCAGAGAATCAGCTCCAAATGCTGGCAGAAGAGCATGCCAGATTGTAAGAGTGAGGATTCCGCATGCCACTGCTGGTGTGAGGATACAGGCGTCTTGGTGGGAAGGAATGCAGGCTAGCTCTGGGAGCTAGGAGATGGGGCCATCCGTGTGTGAATGAGCTGGGAGGCAGATAGGTAATCTTGAAAATCTCCAGATGTTCCTCATACACTCAGAAGTTATCTAATAGTCCCGATATTAGAAAGTCTCTGAAGATGGTCACTTTCAGTCATGAGCAGAGACCTTTACCACTCCCTAATATATTTATTTATTCAAGTAGTCATATGCTGTCTTCTGCCCGTGCCCAGTTTGGAGATGTGTGTTTAGGCTACCACAGGGCTTGGGGCATAGGGGATGGAAGGGGACATCCTTAGCTCTTTCTGACTGACTGCCTACTTTGATTTATCAAGGTAACAAGGAGAGGGAAGGAGGGTGAGGGCAGCGTGGCTCCTTCAGCCATTTCTGGGTTTCTGTGTCACACCTGATCAGATTTAGTGAAGTTTTATTCATGGCTTATATTTAGGAGATGTATGACAAAAAAAAATTTAAGGCATTCAGAGGCTTTTCACAGTGAGAAAGGGTCAGTGTAAACCAGATATTATCCTGCTCCTTCTTGTTCTTTAACCTTATATGTCTCTGTAGGTGGAAGAGGCAGAAGTGCGGGTATTGGGAGTCTAGGAGAAATCATGCCGCTCACCTTCCAGAATGGGTAAGACTTAAGGAGCTTCATATTTCACAAAGTTTTGAAAAGGAATTTGGGGTCGATGGGACCACGCATTCAAAGTCATTGACAAAGCTGATTCCATTAAAGAGAACTAGCTGCCAGGTGCCCCAAGAGCCCTTCCCATCCTGCAGGAGGCTGAGAGACTGGCACTGCTGCCTGGAGGCTGGGAGACATGCACTGCTGCCCACCCCACAGTGCAGCCTCACTGGAATTCTACAGCCCTGCAGCAGGCTCCTTCCTCCATCTCACAGACTCGAGAATTGTAGGAAACAGAAGACTCTCAGCTCTGCGGTGTGTAGGCACAGAACAGGCAGGGAGGCTCCTCGTGCTCCTCCTCACCCACCTGGCTTAATAGAAATGTGTCTCTCACTTAGTGGCCTTGATTAGGTTCCTGATCTGTTTGTTCCATCCTCCCAGAGGCCACACGGCTTGGTGTGAATGATACAGGTATATGACTAGGTATAGTTTCCTTGGTCAGCTGGCTGTTGGACTCCATAAGCCTTGGTTTGAAATGTGCATGGAGTGGGGGTGTGTGGAGTAAAGCAGTATTCCTTATTCCTCTTCCTCTTTCCATCAAGAAGAGTCCAAAAGAGAAGGGACAGAAGAAAAAAAGTATTAGCAAAACTAGGAGGAGAAGGAGCGTATGATATTTTAACTTAAAGAAAGGTGTCTGGGCGGGCCACGGTGGCTCAGCAGGCAAGAATGCTTGCCTGCCATGCCAGAGGACCTGGGTTCGTTTCCCGGTGCCTGCCCATGTAAAAAAAAAAAAAAGAAAAGAATGTGTCTCAGGGTTGCAAGGGTGATTTAGTGGTAGAATTCTCGCCTGCCACGCGAGGGTTTGATTCCTGGCCTGTGCACTTCCAAAACAATTTTTCCCCCCACAAATGGTGCTGCAATAATGGGATAGTCACATGGAAAAAAGAATGAAATGTGACCACCATACAGCATATAAAAAAAAAAGTGTCTTGACCTATCCACAAGTATTCAGGTTACACCCAAGCTAGGTGCATAGTTTTAGGCCTCTGGGTGGGGGCCACATCTTCTGGCTTACCCCACTCAGAAGGGGTCAGGAACAGGAACAAACTTCCAGTGCCATCTGGACACAGTGCTGGGAGAGCATGGCGTGGCTGTTTCCTGAGAGGGTATGGATTTTTCAGTCCTGAACTGGGTGATATGGGGTCTAGGAATAGGATAGGTGCTATGTCTGTAGTTTGACTTTAACTAAACAATGAATTCTCCCCACTGGGTGGCACCTTGAGGAAGGAAGGCACCTTTCCATGCCAAGCCTTCAGAGTGGCTGGGTTGATGATCTTATTGCTGGCCAGGAAGTTCAGTTAGCCATCAGCAGTGGAAATATTTCCTGCGTGACTACACAGACTACCTTAAAAAAAAATAAAGCGGAAGTGTAAAACAAGGTTTTCTGAACCCTGAGTGGAAGAAAGAAAATGAGGAAGGGGGAAATGACTAGCTGATGAGAAGGAATTCAGATACCCCAATAAACTCTGATATTCTCGTTCTCTCTTTTTCACTTGCACACACACACACACACACACACACACAGCTTGAAGACTTATGTCCTTGTGCCCAATGCTCTGAAGCACTTTGTTGTCTGTCTATGGAGTTCTCATGGGCTTTGTCTTTAAGCTCAAAGAAAAATATGCTAGCAGTAGCATCACTCTTCTGGGCAAAGGGGGATTTCTTGCATTCCTTCTGTCCCCATTTGATGACAATAAGTAGGATCTTGTCATGATGCTGTTGCCCCAATGTGATTGACTTGCTGTCTTTTTATCTTTCAATATTAGGTAGAACTGTTTAAATCTCCACAGGTTCATCCTCAGTGCATTAACCCCTGGGGCACCCCATACCTTGCCTAAGAGTACAGTGGTTTGGGGAATCACTGGAGCCCCGCTCAGCTCCATGAAGCATAAATCATAAAATTCATCGGATGGGTTATCAGCTTTCTCCATATCTGTGTTATCTGTTTGAAGCTTCTAAAGTGCCAGATAGAGCAGCTGACAGCAAAGAAGATATCAAAGGTTTTGACTGCAACATAGGAGCAGAATTTAATTTGGGATCCCAATGATAGGTAAGGGGCCCCTAATGAAGTGTGATGTGCTACCAGTGGACTTAGGATCAGGAGGAAGGAGAAGTGAGGGAGAATGTAGCCACTTCTCTCTCAAGCTAGATACCTTTCACTTCTTCTCCTGGCTCCATTGCCCTCTCTAGAACCTCCAGTGCATGGTTGAGTAGGAGCAGTGAGAGCTCTCACCCTCATCTTGTTTTGATCTTAATTTTGATCTAAATCTGGCAGTTATGAATCGTTTGTAGATGAAATGTATCAGATTGAGGGGGTTCCTTTCTATTTCTAGTTTGTTGAGTCTGTTTATTATGAAAAGCTGTTGGATATTTTTTATCTGTTGAGATAATCATGTGTTTTTTGTCCTTTATTCACTTCAATGCTATTAAATTTTTTTTTTACAGCCTGAGAGTCCAAAAAACTACTTTATTTATTTACAACTCATCCACTAATACATTTTTTAACTTTAGAGGCATTTCAATCCTTCATTTATTTGACGGATGTTTGTAAATTCCTGTAAGCCACTGGGATTTGTGTTAAATGCTGGAATTACATAGAAAAGCAGTAGAATGATCAAATCCTATTTATTACTTGTTTTTGTATGGTCTGAGAGTTAAGATTGATGTTCATACTTTAATGGTTAAAAAAATCAAGAGAAATAATATTTCAAGACAGGTATAAATTTTAAGAAAATGATATCAGTATCCACACATAAAGTTCTATTGAACACAACCACAGTCATTCATTTATGGATTGTGGTTATTTTGTGCCAACATGGCAGACTTTGCAGCTGTGACAGAGACTGTGTGTCCCTCAGAGCCTAAAATATTTACTATCTGACCTTTTATGGGAAAATTTTACCAACCCCTGACAGAGACGAAGCAGAGACAGGCTTTGATTTGAAGTAACCTGAAGAAGGATATGGCTAAAAAAGTATACAATACAATGTCATACAGATGGGACAATATAATGCCGATGGCATTATCAGAATGTCAAGCAGGGCACTAGGGTTACAAATGAAGGCTACCTTATACCACTTGTGCCGGTCTGAATCTGTGGTGGACCCCAGAAAAGCCATGCCCTTTTTATCCTCAAATCCTCATTCAATATTGCTGGGTGGGAGCATTTTGATTGTTTCCATAAAGATGTGACCCACCCAATTGTGGGTGGTAAATTTGATTAGATGATTTCCATGGAGGTGTGTTTCCACCCACTGAAGGTGGAGTTGCTTACTGGAATCCTTTAAAAGAGATTTGGAGAGAGCAGAGAATGCTGCAGCACCACGAAGCAGAGAGCCCACGAGCCAGTGACCTTTGGAGATGAAGAAGAAAAATGCCTCCTGGGCAGCTTCATGAAACCAGAAGCCAGGAGAGAAAGCTAGCAGATGACACCATGTTCACCACGTGCCCTTCCAGCTGAGAGAGAAACCCTGAACTTCATTGGCCTTCTTGAACCAAGGTATCTTTCCCTGGATGGATGCCTTAGATTGGACGTTTCTATAGACTTGTTTTAACTGGGATATTTTCTCGGCCTTAGAACTGTAAACTAGCAACTCATTAAATTCCTGCTTTTAAAAGCCATTCCGTTTCTGGAATATTGCATTCCAGCAGCTAGCAAACTAGAACACACATATAGTGAGAGAAACCTTCCCTAAGGGAGATATCTCCTAAAGACTGAGAAGAAACTTCACCATGGAAAATAACTTAAGACAGATGTTTCAATTAGAGCAAGTCATAGAGGCAGGGAATATTGTGGCATGAGTTCTATTAGAATTATGAAGTGTTATCAACAAACCACCAAAAGAACATGGCAGGAAATATGGCAGAAATGCAAAGACGGATTTGAGTAGTCATGTCATGAAAAGTATTTTGCATCCTTGCATAGGCTTGAATTTCACAGTAAGATATCAAGCACACAAAGAAAGAGATTAGGTTTATAGTTTAGAAAATTATTCTGGGGAATTTTTTTCTGGAGAATGGATTTGAATGATGAGTTTGAAAACAGTTGGAATGTGTTGAGTAGTTAACAGGAGGTGAGGAAGGTATTATGATTTATGTTCTGAAGAATATTCTGTGAAGAAAAAGTACATGAGAAAGGGCGGGGGTATGGCCAGGTTGCTATAGAAAGATGTGAAGTGAGGGAAATGATTTGACAATGCATAAAGGTTATGCATGAGGAAGTAAAGTTAGAGCCGTTCACTCTGAGGAATAGTGAGGTAGTGAGAGAAGGAGTTAGAGCCTAAATAAGGTAGGAAGAAATTGAATAAAAGGTATAACCTCACCTCAGATACTAGGAAGCACATCAGATGCTTCATTATATTTGAAGTGAGGATGAAAGAGGTGATGAGGTTTTGTAGCAGGTGTCCTCACAGTAGAGGACATCTCTTATGATGTACAAAATTTATTTTTAAGTTATAACCTAAGTTCCCTGTTAAGAACAAGGGAAGTAGATCAGTAGTGGGTTTGAGGAGAGTGAGGAGAATGAATATAGAATACATTCAAGAGAATGCGATGCTGGATTTGAATCTTAAGGAAAACCTGATATTATCATCTTGGAGGAGAATCAGGGGGAGACATATTATGACCACATCATGTATTCTAAAAAGCTAGAAGCATCATCATATGCATTTTTTCTAGACAAAATAGTACAATTCTCATAGCTTGTGATTTTGTACTACCTGAATCGACATTCTTTCTCAAATAGGAGCCAGGCTGTTGGAAAGGAGAGGCCAGGCTGTTTTTAAATTTGTTTTTCATTTGTAAAATGGCATGGGGAGGGTCAGTTTGGAAATATGGATAGGAATCGTATTACAAAATACCCACCGTGTAGTGAAGACTTTAATTTTATTATGGGACCAATGAGGGCTTGCTGAAGGAATTTAAGAAGGGGCTTAACTTGGTCAAACTTTTGTTTAAGAAAATTCATTTTAGTACAGCATTGTGGGTGTTATATACCTAAAGACAGAGAGGAATGGCACGCAGCTCTGTAGGCTCCCAATGCATCGAATAAGCATTCAGAAAGAAATCACCACAAGGAGAATAGAGAAGTGTGAAAAGATATGTTGTTCCTGCTACCAACTGCCCTATAGGAAAGAACACAAATGCTCAGTATTACAAAACAAAACCGTTTTATCATGCTGAAATAGACATTTCATCAGAAATTCAGAAAGGACACAGTGGGGACGGCCTTTTTCGTCTCCAGTGTCTGGCCTATCTCAAATGGCTAAGGGCTAGAATAACTGAACTCACGCCATACATCTCATGTTCTGAGTCTACCACATAGGTAAAATGGAGTGTCAATATAATCTGACATGAAGCTCAACTGTGATGCAAAACTAAGAGGACCCAGTAATTCCAGTCCTTAGTTTGAGTTGTCTAATAAATGATTGCTAATAGATGCCATGTAATCATCCAGTAACTGTTTAAACTTTCCTTTGGCAGTTGGTACTTCAAATATATACTACTCCACATATTGTTTCAGTCTCCCCCCTAAAAATCACACTATGATTATGGGTAGCCACACACGCACACACACTGATCACCTGTCTTTGGAACACGAGGCAAAATATTTGGTGTATTTGGAAAGAACATATTTTGACCAAGGCCTGAATGTGTGCAAAATCAAATGCAGAACAGAAATGTAATATTTTGTAGGTAAGAGGTTGTATATATGTCAGAGAATTGGAAACTAGTTTATGTGTATGTGTGTTTTAACACTTTCTTTACTTTCCCTACACCTTATGTCCCAAACTTCTTTCACATTCCTAGAGTCAGCCATTTCTCTAAGAAGCCTGGATCTTTTTTGGGCTAATAGTATAAAACCATGATGTGAGCCCTAGGTGAACTTATTGCTACCAGTGTGCTATTGTTTCTAGGCCTCCTCAGCTGACAGAGCAAGGAAGTATGTGTGTGCACAGTAATCTGTGTACACACACATATCCATAACTACTTCTCCATGCCTATATTATCATATGGATCATTCCGATCTGTGAACTCCCACTGCAACAGGGAGAAACCTAGCTTCTACCATCTGTCATCCATTTTCTAAATTGTTCATTTCAGGTATACATATAAAGCTATACTAGAATTGTTAGCCCACCCCTTGTGAGAAGCAACTTTATCAATTAGAAGGCAATGCTTATGCGAAATTTTTACCTGTGGTTTTACAGATCTCACTCATTTCCATAACTCCTCAGCTCAGCAACATTATCCTCCATCACATTTACTGAGATAGTTTCATACATTTTAATCCAATTAGATTTTGTCACATTTTGTGTTGTATACTTGGATCTACTGACTATATATATGGTCTAAATATACACATATTTCTTTAATTTTGACTACATTAAGTTTTCTTCTTTACGCTATAAACTTCAATGGGATTTGAAAAGGCATAGTTATTGTGATGTATTCACAATTAAAGTATTAAACAGAATAGTTTCACCACCTAAAAATCCCCTAGGGTTTACCTCTTGAACCCTCCCTATATTCCCCAATCCTCTGACAACTACTCAAATTTTTCACCATTGTTATAGCTTTGCCTCTTCTAGAATGTTATATAATGGGAACATAATATATATAGTTGGTAGCTTTTCCAGACTGGTTTCTTTCACTAATCAATATGCATTTTAGATTCATCCATGCATTTTCATGGTTTTATAGCTCATTTCAGTTATTCAGCTAATACTTTCCATTGTGCGGATGTACCACAGTTTGTTTATACATTCACCTAGTGAAAGACATCTTGATTGCTTCCAGTTGTAGGTGATTATTAATAAAGCTGCTATAAAACTTTGCATATAGGTTTTTGGGTAGACAAAAATATCCAGATAATTTAGTTAATAATTAACAGCAAGATTGTTAGATTATATGGTAGACTTTGATTAGCTTTGTAAGAAACTACCAAACTATCTTCCAAAATGGTGGCACCATTTGGCATTCCCAACAGCAATGAATTAAAATTCCTGATTCCCCACATTTTCATAGGATTGGTGTCATATTTTTTTGGATTAGTGATATCTCATTATTGCTTTAATCTGAAATTTCCTAATGAAAAATAAGGTTAAGTATCTATTGATATGGTTATTTACTATTTGTATATCACCTTTAATAAGGTATCTGCTCAGATCTTTTGAACATTTTCTAATGGGATATTTATTTCCTCTGAGGAGTTTAAAGATTTCTTTATATATTTTGGATATAGGTTCTTTAATAGATACGTTTTCCAAATGTTTTCTCTCGCCTGATTCTTGTTTTTTTTAAAAATATTTTTGCTGAGAGATTTTCACACACATACAGTCCAACCACAATATACAATCAATGGCTCACAATATCATCACATAGTTATGTATTCACCACCATGATCATTTTTAGAACATTTGTATAACTCCAGAAAAAGAAATAAAAAGAAAAAAGAGAAAATTCATACATCCCATAGCCCTTACCCCTCATCTCATTGACAGCTAGTATTTCAATCAACCCATTTTTTTTAGCCCTTATGCCCCCTTATTATTTATCTATTTTTACTCATTTTTTCACTCATCTGCCATACCCTGGATAAAAGGAATATTAGACACAAGTTTTTCGCATTCACATGGTCCCATTGTAAAAGCTATATAGTTATACAATCTTCTTCAAGAATTATGGCTACTGGAACACAGTTCAACTAATTCAGGTACTTCCCTCTAGCCACTCCAATGCACCATAAACTAAAAAGGGATATCTATATAATGCATAAGAATAACCTCCAGAATAACTTCTTGACTCTGTTGAAATCTCTCAGCCACTGAAACTTTATTTTGTCTCATTTCTCTCTTCCTCCTTTAGTTCAAGAAGACTTTCTCAGCCACATGATGCCAGGTCCTGGTTCATGCCAGGAACCATGTCCCACATAAGGGAGAGGGCAGTGAGTTCACCTGCTGAGTTGGCTTAGAGAAGTCACATCTTAGCAACAAAAGAGGTTCTCTAGGGGTGACT
Source organism: Tamandua tetradactyla (assembly GCF_023851605.1). Classification (NCBI taxonomy): domain Eukaryota; kingdom Metazoa; phylum Chordata; class Mammalia; order Pilosa; family Myrmecophagidae; genus Tamandua; species Tamandua tetradactyla. The sequence goes on along the minus strand of NC_135328.1, from coordinate 107,499,731 downwards.
TTAGGCATAATTATGAGTAGACTTAGCTTCCCTTTGCAGGAATAAGCTTCATAGGTTCAAGCCCCAAGATCGAGGGCTCAGCCTATTGAATTAGTTGTCTCCATTGCTTGCAAGAATATCAGGAATTTCCCAAATGGGGAAGTTTAATATTTCCTACTTTCACCCCAGCTCCCCAAGGGGACTATGCAAATACTTTTAATTCTCTGTCCAGATTACTCTGCAACATACTATGGCATTACGTTAACCTGTTCAAACCAACAAGATCTCATGCCCTATTCAAGATTCCATGTAATTATGGTGTTCAAATAAACTGACCATACAAGTTAAATTAGATAATGCACTACCCAAAATAAAAATTTTGCATCAAATAAATATGTCTTCCTTTGGTCTTACACAGAAGTTGAAGTTTTGAAATATGATGGTATCATCCTTTGCCCTGTATTCTGATTTACCTTAGTCCTACCCAGATCAGATTCAGTTTTATCTCTAGTTAAAGTCTGTCACTTTTCAACTTTTTAAATAGTTGCTGTACGGGGTAATGCTGACTGACTTTCATAATTTCAGAGCTCCAACTCAGTCTCAGGTGCCACATAAGTACTCAAAGTTTCTGTGAAATACCAGGTTATACATAAATAGCTCAATATCTCAGAATTTAGAATAACAGTTACAACTCCAGAATAAATGTGACTGCTGTTAAGAGCTTACAACCTAGGATCCTTTACAATAGGCACCAACCTGATAACCCATGTTCTCAACTTCAGTTCTCTGAGTTTGTATAGTAGAGTTAGTCCATATGAGTGCGGCATGATAATATTTGTCTTTTTATTTCTCACTTTCTGACATTTCATTCAACATACTATCCCCAAGGTTCATTCACCTAGTTGCATGCCTCACAAGGAAAGCCATTTTGAAACAAGAGGCTGGAAGAAAACGCTAGCAGATATTGCTATGTGCCTTCCCAGCTGACAGAGGTTCCAGATGGCATCAGCTTTCCCTGAGTGAAGGTAACCTCTTGTTGGTGCCTTAATTTGGATATTTTCCATGAATTTAGAATTATAAACTTGTAACAATAATTTCCCCTTATAAAATCTGCTCCATTCTGGTATATTGAATTCCAGCAGCTTTAACAAACTAAAACACTGTTTAAGGTATAAGTTGCATGCATTGAGTCCTAGCTTTCTAATTTTGACAAATAGATACACTGTGTAACCTCTGCTCCTATTGTGAGGTAGTATTGTTCCATCTCCCCAGAATGTTCCCTCCTTCTCCCTCCCTGCTTCTTCTACACAGACACTCTTCTGATTTTTTTCACCCTAGGTTATTTTTGCATCTTCTAGAATTTCATATAAATAGACTATTGTGGCACTTTTCTTGTATGCACTGCTTTCACTCGATATAATACCTGTGGAGAGATGCATCCACATTGTCATGCAGTGCTTGTGCTTTCTTTGTTATAGTCCTGAATAGCATTTCTGAGTATGACTGACCACACTTCTTTAATCTATTTTACTCCTGGAGAACATGCGAGTTGCCTGCAGTTTGTGGATATTGAGAATAAAGATGTTATGAACTTTCTTATACGTCTTTTTATAAACACATGTTTCCATTTCTCTTTGATAAAAACCTAAGAGTGGAATTGCTGGGTCAAAGCTAAGTGTCTAACTTTATTTTAAAATAGCCAAATTCTTTTCCAAAGCAGTTCTATCATTTCACACCCCCACAGACAATGCATGGCAGTTCAAGTCATTCCATATCCTTGTCAATATGTGGTTTTGTCAGTTATTTCATTTTAGGCCATTCTAGTGTGTATATAGTAATATCCCATTTTAATTATAAATTTCCAATGACTAATGAATGGAGCACTTTTCATGTGCATATCTGGCATTTTTGTCTCTTTTATAAGTGCCTTTCTATCATTTTAAAACATTTTTTAATGGATTGTTTGAAATTAGATTATTGAGTTTCAGAATAGAAGTCCTTATCAGATATAGGCTTTGCAAACATTTTCTCCCCTCCAATGGCAAATTTACCCATTTTTTTTAGTAGAGTCTTTTGATTGGGAGAAATTTTTAATATTTTCAAGCCTTTTTATTTTATCATTATGCTTTCTGTTTGTTGTCAAAATAAAATCAACCTACCCCCAAAGGTATTCAATTTTGTTTCCCTCTAAGTACTTTGTATTTTTAACTTTTAGTCTTAAGTCTATGACTGATCCATCTCAAATAAATGTTTGCATATTGAGTGAGCTAGGGTATGAAGTTCATTTTATTTAATAGATGTCTTGTTTAAATGCCTGTTCTGTAAAATACTTTCATTTCTTCCAGAAATTGCTTTTGCAAATTTTTTGAAAATTGTTTTACTACATGAATATACCTCTGTGTTAGGGTTCTCTAGAGAAACAGAAATAACTGGATATATTGTAAGGAATTGGTTCATGTGACTATGGAACCTGGCAAGTTCGAACTCCATAGGGCAGGCTGCAAGTTGAAAAGTACAATAAAGGTGATGTTGAAGACCTTAATGCAAACTCTATAGAGGAATTTGGTTGGCTGGAAATCCTAGCAAGAGCCACTGCTGAAGTTGAGGTTGAAATTCTTACTACTGACTCTGAAATCCTCAGCTCTGGCTTTTAAGATTTCCAAATGATTGTATGGGGAGACTTTCCATATTGCCAAGAGAGTGGACCCACCAACGTGTGTGGAATCTCTGTCTTATTGTTCAAGAAGAGTGCTGCCATCCCAGACTTCAGAAAGGGTGCAGCATATGCCCCAAGAATTTTAGAAGATCTGACTTCCACCCCAATTCTTTCTTTTTTGATTTTACTTTTTATTCTGTTTGTTATCCTTTTTTATTGTATAGTATAACATATATACAAAGCAAAGAAATAAAAAAGCAATAATTTTCAAAGCACTCTTCAACAAGTGGTTATAGGATAGAGACCAGAGTTTGTCATGGGCTACCATACGATCCTCTCATATTTTTCCTTCTAGCTGCTCCAGAATATAGGAGGATAGAGGACTTAAATATTTTTTTATCATCACAATTGACTTATTTTTTTGTGAAAAATAAAATATATACAAAAAAGCTATAAATTTCAAAGCACAGCACCACAATTAGTTGTAGAACATATTTCAGACTTTGACATGGGTTACAATTTCACAATTTTAGGTTTTTACTTCTAGCTGCTCTAAAATACTGGGTACTAAAAGAGGTATCCATTTAATGATCCAGCATTCAAATTCATTTGTTAAATCCTATCTTCTATGTATAACTCCATCATCACCTTTGATCTTTCCATTCCTCTCTTTAGAGTTGTTTAGGCTATGGCAATCCTAAATTTTTGATATTGGAAGGGTCTGTCACTAATATGGGGTAGGGAGATGGAACTAGCTGATGTTCTGGAGAGGGTGGGCTAGGTTTCAGGACCAGGGACCCATTTGGATGGTGTAGGTTTCTGAAAAGTTACTCTAGTGCATGGAATTCTTGTGGAATTTTATTTATTACCCTAGGTATTCTTTAGGATTGGCTGGAATGGTCCTGGTTGGAGGTTGGCAGGCGATAATAGGTAGCAAGGTCTACCTGAAGCTTGAGTAAGAGTAACCTCTAGAGCAGCCTTTCACCCCAATTCTTTTTCTTCATTTTTTGGTTGGGCAGGCACCAGGAATTGAACTTGGGTCCCTGGCATGGCAGGTGAGAATTTTGCCTGCTGAGCCACCATGGCCTGCTCTTTTTTTTTTCCACCCCAATTCTTGATGAAGGTAGAGCCCGTACCCCAGGAATTGCCACCCCAATGCTTGAGGAGGGTGAAGGCTTCACCCAATGTTAAGAGAGAGCATGGCCACTGAAAATAAAATATAGCAATATTTTCAGGCTGCAGAGAAGTGAGAGAAAACTCTATTAGGATGAGATAAAAGGCTTAGATTGCTATGCAGAAACTGTTGGTAAAAATGTGGACACTTAAGATACTTCTGATGAGGCCTTCGGAAAAAATGATAAGTACATTATTGGAAACTGGAGAAAAGGCGATCCTTGTTTTAGAGTGACTACAAACTTGGAAAAATTGAGTTCCAATGTCAGGTGGAAAGTACAGCCTGGTTTCTCCAGCCTGGTTTTACCAGTAAATGCAAGAGGAAAGGGGTAAGTTGAGAACTGAAATCCTGGGCACAAGGAAATCAGAAATGAATGGCTTGAAAAATTCTGAGCTTCTGGAAAGCACATCCTCAGAGAATAGCGCTCCATGTGAGGGTTTAACTGAATGTGGACCCAGGCAACCATTCCTGTGTAAGTCAGGACTGCAGGTGCAGTTACCCAGGAAGGATCTGTATAAGGTCTTGTTGTCTGAGTGTTTGGACCCCTGTGTACTACATGCAAAAGTAATGAACAGAACCACTGCCAGGCTGGACTAAATGAGACAAAAAAGGGATAGATTGAAGAATAATTCTCTTCAAGGGCAGGACCATGAAAGCTGAGTTCTGGACCTAAGAGAACTTCTTGGGCCAAGAAAGCAAGGGCACCCATTAGTGTGGAAAGGGGGAGACTACCTTGGCACTGAGAGAGGCAGGGCTTCCACCCTTTTGTTGAGGAGCAGTACTGCTGCCCCAGTCTTCTTAGAGGGGGGAGCATATGCTTAGGGCTAGCAGAGGGTCTGGCCACCACCCCAATTCTTGACAAGCGTAGAGCCTGTGCCCCAGAGACTGCAGAAAGCCTGGCATTGATCCTTCCTCCCTCCCTTCCTTACTTCCTTTTTATGGTCTATATCTATAAAACAAAAGAACAATCTCCAGGATAACCTCTTGACTCTGTTTAAAATCTCTCAGCCACTGACACTTTATTTTTTCTCATTTCTATCTTCCCACTTTCAGTCGTGAATGTTTTCTCAATCCCTTGATGCTGAATCCCAGCTCATTCTGGGATTTCTGTCCCATGTTGCCCAGATTTACACCCCTGGGAGTCATGTCCCATGTAGAGAGGGTGAGCGGGGTGAGTTTGCTTGCTGTGTTGGCTGAAAGAGAGAGAGGCCACATCTGAGCAACAAAAGAGGTTCTCTGGGGGTGACTCTTCAGCCTAATTTTAAGTAGGCTTAGTCTATCCTTTGTGGGGTTAACTTTCATATGAACAAACCCCAAGATTGAGGGCTCAGCCTATTGATTTGGTTGTCCCCACTGTTTGCAAAAATATCAGGAATTCTCCAAATGTGGAAGTTGAATTTCCCCCCTTTCTCGCCATTTCTCCAAGGGGACTTTGCAAATAGTTTTTTATTCACTGTTCAAATCACTCTGGGATTTATCGGGGCATCACTCTGGACAAAGCTACAAAATCTCACGCTCTATTCAAGGTTCCATGTATTTATGATGTTCAATTAAACATCCATATAAGTTATATTAGGAAATAAACTAGTTAAAATATAAATTTTGTACCAAATAAACATTTTTTGCTTTAGTCTTGCACATCAGTTAAGGTTTTAAGATATGAATGACCATCTATTTTCAACACCCTGCAATATTGACATTCCTTTGTTCTTTTCTCATGCAAAAACATTGTTTAATTTGTACATTTAGTCACTATCATTGTACACTCTAGGCATTCCTAGATTATACCATCTCAGTTTTTATTGTCTATTTTTTCTTCTGGTTTCATTTGTGCTCCCAGCCCTCCTCCCTCTATCATTCTCACATTCAGCTTCATTTAGTATACTTACATTATTATGCTACAGTTAGGTAGTATTGTGCTATCCATTTCTGAAATTTTACAATCAGTCCTGTTGCATGATCTTGCATCCCTTCAGCTCCAGTTACTCAAAATCTACCCCATTTCTATCTCTTAATGGCCTCTGATCTTAACTGAAGTTCTCCAAGTTCCCCCATTAATGATATAAAGCTCATTCATATCACTGAAACCATACAATATTTGTCCTTTTGTTTCTGACTAATCTCACTCAGCATAATGTCCTCAAGGTCCATCCATGTTGTTACATGCTTCATGACTTCATTCTGTCTTACAGCTGCATAATAGTCCATTGTATGTATATACCACAGCTTGTTTAGCCACTCATCTGTTGATGGTATTTGGGCTGTTTCCATCTCTTGACAATTGTAAAAAATGCTGCTTTAAACATTGGTGGGCAAATGTCCATTTGTGTCCTTGCCCTTATGTATAGAATTGCCAGATCATCTGGCAATTCTATACTTAGCTTCTTGAGGAACCTCCAAATTGCCTCCCTCTGCAGTTGTACCATTTTATATTCCCACCAACAGTGGATAAGGGTGCCTCATTCTCCACATCCTCTCCAGCACTTGTTGTTTTCTGTTTTATTGATAAAGGCCATTCTGGTGAGTGTGAGCTGATATCTCATTGTGGTTTTGATTTGCATTTCCCTAACAGCCAGGGAAGTTGAGTATCTTTTTATGTGTCTTTTGGCCATTTGTATTTCCTCTTCCAAGAAGTGTCTTTCATGTTTTTTGTCCATTTTGTAATTGGGTTGTTTGTCTTTTTGTTGTTGAGTTAAACAATCTCATTATATAGTCTCGATACTAGACCCTTATCTGATATATTGTTTCGAAATATTGTCTCCCATTGTGTAGGCTGTCTTCTTACTTTCTTGACAAAGTTCTTTGATGAACTTTGATTCTTGAGGTGATGGAGCCTACTTCCAGTGTTTGGGGAGAGCACAACCATTACACAAGCATTTGGAAGGATAGGGTCTGGGCTCCATCAGGCCTGGAGGACAAAACATTGTTGCATGGATGACTATAAGATGTTGAAAGTTAATAGAGTATTCTGTGCAGGGATAGATAGTTGTTTGGGACCTGTGATCCCTGTTTTCCTTCCAATTTCTCCCTATGGGAATGGAAATGTTTATCCTATACCTGTCCCTCCTATGTATATTGTAAATAAACACTTTGTCCTCTAGTTTTCACAGGTTCACAGACAGAGGGGAATTGTGCCCATGACTGATTTTTTATTTTTTATTTTTTTGCCCATGACTGACTTAAAAAATATATATTTTTGACAAATCCTCACATACATACAGTCTATCCATAGTATACAATCAGTGGCTCACGATATCATTGCATAGTTGTGTATTCATCACTATGATCAATTTTAAAACATTTGCATCACTCCAGAAAGAGAAATGAAAAGAAAAAACTCATACATCCTGTGGTAGTTAGATTCAGATGTCAACTTGGCTAGGTGAGGGTGCCTGGTTCTATCGCTGTGGACATGAGCCAATGGCATGTAAACCTCATCTGTTGCTGATTATATCTGCAGTTGACTAGGAGGTGTGCCTGCTGCAATGAATGATGTTTGATTTAATTGGCTGGTGCTTAAATGAGAGAGTTCAACGTAGCACAGCCCAAGCAGCTCAGCATGCCTCATCTCAGCACTCGCAGCTCAGCCTAGGCCTTTAGAGATGCAGAAAGAAATCACCCCGAGGAAAGTTGTTGGAACCCAGAGGCCTGGAGAGAAGGCCAGCAGAGATCACCTTGTGCTTTCCATAAGAAAGAACCTCAGCTGAAAGTTAGCTGCCTTTCCTCTGAAGAACTAACAAAATAAATCCCCTTTTATTAGAAGTCGATCCATCTCTGATGTGTTGCATTCTGGCAGCTAGCAAACTAGAACACATCCCATACCCTCCGTCTCACTTACCATTAGTATTTCAATCTACGCAATTCATTTTTCCTCTTATCCCCCCTACTAGTTATTTGTTTTTTATCTGTTTATTTTTATTTATTTGTCCATACTCTGGATAAAAGGCACATCAGACACAAATCCTCACAATCACACAGTCATATTGTAAAAGCTATATCATTATACAATCATGTTCAAGAATCAAAGCTACTGATTCTTGAAACACAGCTCAGTAGTTTCAGGTACATCTCCCCAGCCACTCCAATACAGTATAAACTAAAAAGGGATATCTACATAATGCATAAAATAACCTCCAAGATAGCCTCTCAACTCTGAAATCTCTCAGCCACCGAAACTTTATTTTGTCTCATTTCTCTCTTCCCCCTTTAGGTCGAGAAGTCTTTTTCAATCCCATGATGCTGGGATATCGTATGTCACCAGGGAGATTTACATCCCTGAAAGTTGTGTCTCACCTAGGGGGGAAGAGCAGTGAGTTCACCTGTTGAGCTGGCTTAAAGAGAGAGAGGACACATCTGGGCAACAAAATGGGTTCTCTGGAGGTGACTCTTAGGCATGGTTATAAGTAGGCTTAGCCTATCCTTTGCAGGAATAAGTTTCACAGGGACAAACTCCAAGATCAAGGGCTCAGCCTATTAATTTGGTTGTCCCCCACTGCTTGCTACAACATCAGGAATTCTCCAAACGGGGAAGTTGAATATTTCCTCCTTTCTGCCCAATCCCCCCAGGGGACTTTCTAAAATACTTCTTTATTCACTACCCAAATTACTTTGGGATATATCAGGACATCACACTAATCTGGACAAATCAACGAGATCTCATGCCCTATTCAAAATTCCATGTGTTTTTGGTGTTCAACTAAACTGACCATACAAGTTAAATTAGGTAATGCACTACCCAAAATACAAATTTTGCACCAAATAAACATCTCCCCCTTTGGTCTCATGCAGAAGTTGAAGTTTTAAAGTATGGATGATATCTTCCTTTACTCTGTATTCTGATCTACACCAGGTCTATCCATATCAGCTTCATTCATATCTCTAGTGAAGTCTGATCCCTTTTTCAACTTTTTAAACAGCTCCTGTATGTGGTAGGGCTGGCTTTCATAGCTTCAGAGCTCTAACTCTGGGTCTTAGGTGTTACATAGATAACCCAAAGTTTCTGGGAATAACCAGGCTGTGTACAAACAGCTAAGTAGACATACCAATTACAACTCCTGAAAATATGTGAACACTACAAGAACTTACAATCTAGGACCCTTTATAATAGGTGCCAACCTGATAACCCTTGCTCTCAACTTCAATTCACTGAGTTTTTATATTATAATCAGTCCATATGAGTGAGGCAGATGATGTTTGTCTTTTTGCTCCTGGCATTTCATTCAACATACAGTCCTTAATGTTCATTCACCTAGTTGCATGCCTCACAACTTTATTCCTTCTTGCTGCTGCTCAGCAGTCTATTGTATGTAAACACCACAGTTTACCTGATCCACTCCTCAGTTGATGTACCCTTAGGCCACCTCCATTCATTGTGGATCTTGAACACTGCCTCCATAAACCCCAGTGTGCAAATGTCCATTCAAGTCCCCACAGTCAGTTCCTCCAGGTATATACTGAGCAAAGGGGTTGCAGGATCATATGGCAACCCCACCCCTAGCCTCCTGTGGAACCACTACACTGCCCTCCAAGGGGCTGCACCTCTCAGTTTCCCTATTGACAGTGAACAGGTATGTTTCTTTATCCACATTTTCGCTAGCACTTGTTTCTCTCCATTCATTTTTTTTTCTGTTTTATTTTTTATTTTTTTACTAATTAACAGAAAAAAAGAAATTGACCCAACATTTAGAAATCATACCATTCTACATATGCAATCAGTAATTCTTAACATCATCACATAGATGCATGATCATCATTTCTTAGTACATTTGCATCGGTTTAAAAGAACTAGCAACACAACCAAAAAAGATATAGAATGTTAATATAGAGAAAAAATAAAAGTAATAATAGTAAAAACAAAACAAAGCAAAAACCTATAGCTCGGATGCAGCTTCATTCAGTGTTTTAACATGATTACTTTACAATTAGGTATTATTGTGCTGTCCATATTTGAGTTTTTGTATCTAGTCCTGTTGCATAGTCTGTATCCCTTCAGCTCCAATTACCCATTATCTTACCCTGTTTCTAACTCCTGCTGGACTCTGTTACCAATGACATATTCCAAATTTTTTTCTCGAATGTCGATTCACATCATTGGGACCATACAGTATTTGTCTTTTAGTTTTTGGCTAGACTCACTCAGCATAATGTTCTCTAGGTCCATCCATGTTATTACATGCTTCATAAGTTTATCCTGTCTTAAAGTTGTATAATATTCCATCGTATGTATATACCACAGTTTGTTTAGCCACTCGTCTGTTGATGGACATTTTGGCTGTTTCCATCTCTCTGCAATTGTAAACAATGCTGCTATAAACATTGGTGTTCAAATGTCCGTTTGAGTTTTTGCCCTTAATTCCTTTGAGTAGATTCCCAGCAATGGTATTGCTGGGTAATATGGCAATTCTATATTCAGCTTTTTGTGGAACCGAAAAACTGCCTTCCACAGTGGTTGCACCATTTGACATTCCCACCAACAGTGGATAAGTGTGCCTCTTTCTCCGCATCCTCTCCAGCACTTGTCATTTTCTGTTTTGTTGATAAGGGCCATTCTGGTGGGTGTGAGATGATATCTCATTGTGGTTTTGATTTGCATTTCTCTAATGGCCAGGGACATTGAGCATCTCTTCATGTGCCTTTTGGCCATTTGTATTTCCTCTTCTGATAGGTGTCTGTTCAAGTCTTTTTCCCATTTTGTAATTGGGTTGGCTGTCTTTTTGTTGTTGAGTTGAACAATCTCTTTATAAATTCTGGATACTAGACCTTTATCTGATATGTCATTTCCAAATATTGTCTCCCATTGTGTAGGCTGTCTTTCTACTTTCTTGATGAAGTTCTTTGATGCACAAAAGTGTTTAATTTTGAGGAGCTCCCATTTATTTATTTCCTTCTTCAGTGCTCTTGCTTTAGGTTTAAGGTCCATAAAACTGCTTCCAATTGTAAGATTCATAAGATATCTCCCTACATTTTCCGCTAACTGTTTTATGGTCTTAGACCTAATGTTTAGATCTTTGATCCATTTTGAGTTAACGTTTGTATAGGGTGTGAGATACAGGTCCTCTTTCATTCTTTTGCATATGGATATCCAGTTCTCTAGGCACCATTTATTGAAGAGACTGTTCTGTCCCAGGTGACTTGTCTTGACTGCCTTATCAAAGATCAAATGTCCATAGATGAGAGGGTCCATATCTGAGCACTCTATTCGATTCCATTGGTCAATCTATCTATCTTTATGCCAATACCATGCTGTTTTGACCACTGTGGCTTCATAATATGCCTTAAAGTCAGGCAGTGCGAGACCTCCAGATTCGTTTTTTTCCCTCAAGATGTTTTTAGCAATTCGGGGCACCCTGCCCTTCCGATTAATTTGCTTATTGGTTTTTCTATTTCTGAAAAATAAGTTGTTGGGATTTTGATTGGTATTGCATTGAATCTGTAAACCAATTTAGGTAGGATTGACATCTTAACTATATTTAGTCTTCCAATCCATGAACACGGTATGCCCTTCCATCTATTTAGGTCTTCTGTGATTTCTTTTAACAGTTTTTTGTAGTTTTATTTATATAGGTTTTTTGTCTCTTTAGTTAAATTTATTCCTAGGTATTTTATTCTTTTAGTTGCAATTGTAAATGGGATTCGTTTCTTGATTTCCCCCTCAGATTGTTCATTACTAGTGTATAGAAACACTGCAGACTTCTGAGTGTTGATCTTGTAACCTGCTACTTTGCTGTACTCATTTATTAGCTCTAGTAGTTTTGTTGTGGATTTTTCCGGGTTTTCGACGTATAGTATCATATCATCTGCAAACAGTGATAGTTTTACTTCTTCCTTTCCAATTTTGATGCCTTGTATTTCTTTTTCTTGTCTAATTGCTCTGGCTAGAACCTCCAACACGATGTTGAATAATAGTGGTGATAGTGGACATCCTTGTCTTGTTCCTGATCTTAGGGGGAAAGTTTTCAGTTTTTCCCCATTGAGGATGATATTAGCTGTGGGTTTTTCATACATTCCCTCTATCATTTAAAGGAAGTTCCCTTGTATTCCTATCTTTTGAAGTGTTTTCAACACAAAAGGATGTTGAATCTTGTCAAATGCCTTCTCTGCATCAATTGAGATGATCATGTGATTTTTCTGCTTTAATTTGTTGGTATGGTGTATTACATTAATTGATTTTCATATGTTGAACCATCCTTGCATACCTGGGATGAATCCTACTTGGTCATGATGTATAATTCTTTTAATGTGTTGTTGGATACGATTTGCTAGAATTTTATTGAGGATTTTTGCATCTATATTCATTAGAGAGATTGGTCTGTAGTTTTCTTTTTTTGTAATATCTTTGCCTGGTTTTGGTATGAGGGTGATGTTGGCTTCATAGAATGAATTAGGTAGTTTTCCCTCCACTTCGATTTTTTTGAAGAGTTTGAGGAGAGTTGGTACTAATTCTTTCTGGAATGTTTGATAGAATTCACATGTGAAGCCGTCTGGTCCTGGACTTTTCTTTTTAGGAAGCTTTTGAATGACTAATTCAATTTCTTTACTTGTGATTGGTTTGTTGAGGTCATCTATGTCTTCTTAAGTCAAAGTTGGTTGTTCATGTCTTTCCAGGAACCCGTCCATTTCATCTAAATTGTTGTATTTATTGGCGTAAAGTTGTTCATAGTATCCTGTTATTACCTCCTTTATTTCTGTGAGGTCAATAGTTATGTCTCCTCTTCCATTTCTGATCTTATTTATTTGCATCCTCTCTCTTCTTCTTTTTGTCAATCTTGCTAAGGGCCCATCAATCTTATTGATTTTCTCATAGAACCAACTTCTGGTCTTATTGATTTTCTCTATTGTTTTCATGTTTTCAATTTCATTTATTTCTACTCTAATCTTTGTTATTTCTTTCCTTTTGCTTGCTTTGGGATTAGTTTGCTGTTCTTCTCCAGTTTTTCCAAGTGGACAGTTAATTCCTGAATTTTTGCCTTTTCTTCTTTTCTGATATAGGCATTTAGGGCAATAAATTTCCCTCTTAGCACTGCCTTTGCTGCGTCCCATAAGTTTTGATATGTTGTGTTTTCATTTTCATTCGCCTTGAGGTATTTGCTAATTTCTCTTGCAATTTCTTCTTTGACTCACTCGTTGTTTAAGAGTGTGTTGTTGAGCCTCCACGTATTTGTGAATTTTCTGGCACTCCGCCTATTTTTGATTTCCAACTTCATTCCTTTATGATCCGAAAAAGTGTTGTGTATGATTTCAATATTTTTAAATTTGTTAAGACTTGCTTTGTGACCCAGCATATGGTCTATCTTTGAGAATGATCCATGAGCACTTGAGAAAAAGGTGTATCCTGCTGTTGTGGGATGTAATGTCCTATAAATGTCTGTTAAGTCTAGCTCCTTTATAGTAATATTCAGATTCTCTATTTCTTTATTGATCCTCTGTCTAGATGTTCTGTCCATTGATGAGAGTGGTGAATTGAAGTCTCCAACTATTATGGTAGATGTGTCTATTTCCCTTTTCAGTGTTTGCAGTGTAGTCCTCATGTATTTTGGGGCATTCTGATTCGGTGCATAAATATTTATGATTGTTATGTCTGATTGTTTAATTGTTCCTTTTATTAGTAGGTAGTGTCCTTCTTTGTCTCTTTTAACTGTTTTACATTTGAAGTCTAACTTGTTGGATATTAGTATAGCCACTCCTGCTCTTTTCTGGTTGTTATTTGCATGAAATATCTTTTCCCAACCTTTCACTTTCAACCTATGTTTATCTTTGGGTCTAAAATGTGTTTCCTGTAGACAGCATATAGAAGGATCCTGTTTTTTAATCCATTCTGCCAGTCTATGTCTTTTGTTTGGGGAATTCAGTCCATTGACATTTAGTGTTATTACTGTTTGGATAATATTTTCCTCTATCATTTTGGCTTTTGTATTATATATATCATATCTGATTTTCCTTCTTTTTACACTCTTCTCCATACCTCTCTCTTCTGTCTTTTCATATCTGACTCTAGTGCTCCCTTTAGTATTTCTTGCAGAGCTGGTCTCTTGGTCACAAATTCTCTCAGTGACTTTTTGTCTGAGAATGTTTTAATTTCTCCCTCATTTTTGAAGGACAATTTTGCTGGATATAGGAGTCTTGGTTGGCAGTTTTTCTCTTTTAGTAATTTAAATATATCATCCCACTGTCTTCTAGCTTCCATGGTTTCTGCTGAGAAATCTACACATAGTCTTATTGGATTTCCCTTGTATGTGATGGATTGTTTTTTTCTTGCTGCTTTCAAGATCCTCTCTTTCTCTTTGAGCTCTGACATTCTAACTAGTAAGTGTCTTGGAGAACGCCCATTTGGGTCTATTTTCTTTGGGGTGCGCTGCACTTCTTGGATCTGTAATTTTAGGTCTTTCATAAGAGTTGGGAAATTTTCAGTGATAATTTCTTCCATTAGTTTTTCTCCTCCTTTTCCCTTTTCTTCTCCTTCTGGGACACCCACAACACGTATATTTGTGCGGTTCATATTGTCCTTGAGTTCCCTGATACCCTGTTCAAATTTTTCCATTCTTTTCCCGATAGTTTCTGTTTCTTTTTGGAATTCAGATGTTCCATCCTCCAAATCACTAATTCTATCTTCTGTCTCTTTAAATCTATCATTGTAGGTATCCATTGTTTTTTCCATCTTTTCTACTTTATCCTTCACTTCCATAAGTTCTGTGATTTGTTTTTTCAGTTTTTCTATTTCTTCTTTTTGTTCAGCCCATGTCTTCTTCATGTCCTCCCTCAATTTATCAATTTCATTTTTGAAGAGGTTTTCCAATCTGTTCGTATATTCAGCATTAGTTGTCTCAGCTCCTGTATCTCATTTGAACTATTGGTTTGTTCCTTTGACTGGGCCATATTCTCAATCTTCTGAGCATGGACTGTTATCTTCTGCTGGTGTCTGGGCATTTAGTCAGATTTCCCTGTGTGTCGGACCCAACAAGATTGTAAGATTTTTCTGTGAAATCTCTGGGTTCTGTTTTTCTTATCCTGCCCAGTAGGTGGCGCTCGTGGCACACGTTTATCTCACGTGTTTGGAAGGGATCCCCCCAGTCACCGTTCTCCGCCGCCTGGGAATTTCCGATCCAATTCTCTCAGCTGGTGCGGGGGGCCGCGCATGGTGGGGGCGTCAGCCGCCGTGGCTTGAGGGGACCGTGTGGCTCCTTTATTAATTCCCCTATTGGTGTTTGGTTGGATCCAGTCCCTGCCACTGTCAGAAATTCCCTCCTCTCCCTGGAGGGGTGTCGGTCGCCGGCCGCAGCGGCCCGGGGAACTCGGTACCGGACCAGGAAGCCACCCGCGGGGGAGGGGCGTTGGTTGCCCGCCACCGCGGCTTGGGTAGCCCTCTGATCCGAGACTCGTAGCTGGTCCAGGAAGCCGCCCACAAAAGAGGGCCGCCGGCCACCACGGCTTGGGAAACTTGCCTCTCCGAGACTCTCAGCCGGCCCGGGAAGGAGGGAGGGAGGTGCTCCGGCCGCTAGCTGCTGCAGCTCGGGGAATCGCGTGCCACTCGGGGATCTCACCGCAGCAGAGTCTCGCAGTCAGTCTAGCCAGCCCAGACTGGGGTACGCTGTGTGTCCATTCCCTGCCGTGGCCCGGGGAGCTGTTCTGGACTGTTTCTGTTCACCTAGTAGTTGCTCTGGAGGAGGAACTAAGACGCACGTACCTTACTAGGCCGCCATCTTGGCCCCTCTCTCTCCATTCATTTTTAAACAGTTTTATTCGCACACCTACAAGGCAACCTAAGTAAATAGACATGTCTTCACCACCATAATCTATAGGAACATATTTCCTTTTCTTCCACAAAGAATCCATATCCCTCCCTGTGCTGGTTTGAAAGGAAGTATGCCCCCTAGAAAAGCCATGTTTTAATCAAAATCCCATTTCATAAAGGTAGAATAATCCCTATTCAATACTGTATGTTTGAAACTGTAATCAGATCATCTCCCTGGATGATGTGATTTAGTCAAGAGTGGTTGTTAAACTGGATTAGGTGATGACATGTCTCCACCCATTTGGGTGGGTCTTAATTGGTTTACTGGAGTCCTATAAAAGAGGAAACATTTTGGAGAATGGGAGATTCAGAGAGAGCAGAGAATGCTGCAGCACCATGAAGCAGAGAGTCCACCAGCCAGCGGCCTTTGGAGATGAAGAAGGAGAACGCTTCCTGGGGAGCTTCATGAAACAGGAAGCCAGGAGAAGAAGCTAGCAGATGATGCCATGTTTGCCATGTGCCCTTCTAGAAGAGAGAGGAACCCTGACTGTGTTTACCATGTGCCTTTCCAGATGAGAGAGAAACTCTGACTGTGTTTGCCATGTGCCTTCTCACTTGAGAGAGAAACCCTGAACTTCATCAGCCTTCTTGAACAAAGGTATCTTTTCCTGGATGCCTTAGATTGGACATTTCCATAGACTTATTTTAATTTCTATAGACATTTTCTTGGTCTTGGAACTGTAAACTAGCAACTCATTAATTTCCCCCTTTTAAAAGCCATTGTGTTTCTGGTATATTGCATTCTAGCAGCTAGCAAACTAGAACACTCCCCATGCCCTCCACCTGTTGACATTTACTTTTGGCACAATTCCTTTGCTATAACTGATTTTGATGAGACTTTGTGCCAAGCATTTGTTTCTGATATCACTTAAGACTTTTGAGATATTGTTGTGGAATGAATGTATTTTGCATCCAGAAAGAACAAGTCTTTAGAGGGAGTCCAGAGTGTGGAGTGGGTGGTGAAGCCGTATGTATCGTAGGAAAACATGTTCTTAAATTTGATCCATTTCTGTGGGTCTGAGCCCATTGTGAGTAGAACCTTTTGATAAGGCTACTTCAGTTTGAGATGTGGCCCACCTCATTTAGGATGGGTCTTAATTCTACTGCCAAAGTTCTTTATAAGAAAGTGAAATTCAGACAAAGATAGAGAAATCCATGAAAGCAAGAATCTGAAAGTAATGAAACCCAGGAGAGAAGGGAGAGACCAGCAGACCCTGCCATGTGCCTTATATGAGACAAAGGAGCCCAAACCACCAGCAGCCAGTCTTTTGGGAAAAAAGCATCACCTTGATGATGCCTTAATTTGGACATTTTACAAATCCCCAAACTGTAAGCTGATAAATTCCCACTGTTTAAGCCAACTCATTTCATGGTTGCTTCAGCAGCCTAGGAAGCTAAAACAGGATGAGAGCAACAGTTATGTGTAATCTCAGCTGTGAGCTTTATATCTATTCCATTTGGTGAATGTGCGTGAACTTTTGCCTGGACTTTCTGCACAGATTTGCATACGAGCATGTTGTTCCTTTCCTTAGCTGCCTTCCTCGACCTGGCACACATCATATCAGGAAAAGGCTCCCCTGACTCACTACTTGGATTAGCTACAACATAAATGCTGACATCTCTCTTTGTTCATATTTTGTTAAAGGATGTAATGAAGTGTTATATACCCCAAAATCATAAAATCCTCCATTTTAAGTGTACATGTTAATGAATTTTAGTAAATGTACACAGTTGTGCAACCTTCACCATAACCCAGTTCTAGCATGCTTCCATTTCTGCCATAATTTCCTCCTGTCTGCTCCACAGTTCTCACTCTCATCACCAGTTTAAAGCAAACATTAGTCTGATTTCTGCCTCTACAGTTTTTTTAGAAATTTCATATCAATAAAATCATATAATATGTGGTCTGTTGTGTCTAGGTTCTTTCATGTAACAAAAATTTGTTGATATTCACCCATATTTTTTGCATTCAGAATCTATGAGGAAAGGAAATTTATTAAGCTGCTGTTTCTGCAAGTTCTTACTCCAGTTTTTTCCAAACTTGATGAGCACAATTCATTGTGTCTTATTTTTCTATAATGCCATTAATATTTATGTCACAGCCTGTTTCAAGTCTCTAATCACAGTTAAAGGACATTAGATTTCAATACATGATTCCTATCTCTGAGAAATTATGTATTGATAGGTATAGCTCACACCTCATAGCATTAACTTCAAGCAGTACTACATACCTTCTTTCGCACTTCATATAATGGTTTTATGACAAGATGTCCATCAAAGTCATGATTCAACAACTCCAGAAAACCCCTTCATCCAATTTTCCACTTTGGAAGACCAACTCTGGAGAGCATTTTTATCTCATCTTCATATTCTCTAACCCGAAGAGCCAAAACCATTAACAACTGAATAACATTGCCTCAGATGGAAACCACCATAAAAACACACGTGAAATGATTACTTGATGTTGATACTCAAAACAAGAAACAAACCATGCCAGGCATGATTTAGATGACATAAAAATTGAAAACTAGAGTCTAGATTTTTCATATAAAAATTCATGACCCATATCTATCTTTTATTTCTCAAATTGTCACTTCCTGGGACATGTGAAGCTTTAGCCAACTATACTGATTCATTCTATGTCTCAACTATGTGTTGCAGAATAAAAATCACTGCAAAAATATTATACATATTACAGAAGTAACTGCAGGTGAGATTTTAGAAAGGAAACATATCCTGTACTTATGATATATGTTAAATTTTCTCTAATAGCAGGATGTCATTAGAACGGGAAGTGTTATTTAGGTCTTAATTTATGCATTTTATTTTTCCCCATCTGACCAGAGTTGGCCAAAGAACTGACCATAATGTCTTCTTTTTCTGATTTTTAAAAAAGATTGTCAGTATAGTTTCTTTTAAATTATATGTCTTTGTACCAGTTTTCTCTCAAAAAAGCTAAAGCATTAGCTAATACAATGTTTTTATTGCATTGCAGAATTCAAATTAAAACAAAACAAAAATGTAATCAACTGTCAATTACAGAACCATAGTTTCTTTTCAAACTTCTCCCTGCTTGAAGTATAATCCCAAACAGTTCATATCACATAACACCGTCCAGAGAATGACTTCTTTGTTCCATTCTCCCTGTCTTTAGCAGTGACTCTGCTGTGGTAAATACTTTGTAATGAATTTTCAATCTCAAGTATTTATTTGATCCTTAAAGGAAATTTAAGTTAAAGCTAAATGGAAATATATCAGTCATGTCATTTAGCTATAAGTGAATAGATAAGGGGCTGTTAGTGTGACTTGCTCCTTGATCTTACTTGCAGATAACTGATGAGTTTGAGAAAATGAGAGGAACAAACTATTCTGACAATAAGGTAGAATTTAAGTTGTGAAAAAATCCTTTCCACCATTTTACTTTACTCCACATGGGCAGCTATACAGATCAATCTACCCGTATTGCCTCTTTTTTTTTCTTTCAGTTAACTGTTGAAGATAATCATCTCATTTCCAAACAACTTGCAAATTTCCCCCTGCAGGTTAGAGGCTAGAAAAGCAAAACTACCTTTCTTATGTTCCCTTAAAGCTCAAGTTCCTTACCTGGCCTAGCTTCCACTCAATAGACGGTCATCTGAGATTATGCAAGGATAGAAGAACATGAAGAGTTGTCCCATGACCTGGTTCCCAAAGCTTTTGCCCAGGAGTGCACATATCTTTTTAACTCCTATCTATTGGCTTACATTTATTTTAATTTATTTTATAAGACCAAGTCACATGGCATAACCTTAACCACGTGTGCTGAGCATAATTGCCTCCAGGAGGGACAGAAAATA
Organism: Tamandua tetradactyla; assembly: GCF_023851605.1. Classification (NCBI taxonomy): domain Eukaryota; kingdom Metazoa; phylum Chordata; class Mammalia; order Pilosa; family Myrmecophagidae; genus Tamandua; species Tamandua tetradactyla. Next base: position 107,480,298 of record NC_135328.1, on the reverse strand, counting down.
TTTAAAAGCAATGATATAGTAAATTAAGCAGAACAGCACAATCTTATTTACATCAGTGAATGGATCATAGGGAGACTAGAATAGAAGAGTGATGCTAATCGGGAAATTATTTCTAATGTCCACCCAAGACATGATCATGTTTTTTACAGAGCACTTGGAGTTGGGGGAATGCGATGTGCTTTGTTGGTAGAGTCAACATGGCTTGCTGGTAGAGGATCAAGGAAAGGGATCATTTAAAGATATCTCCTAGATTTTTTATTTCACCACTAATGATCAGCACAAATGCAAGATGCAAGAAGAGATAGAATCCAGGAAAGGTGTTTCACCATGAAGGAGAATTAAATTATTCTTTCCACAACTATCACATCAAAGATTCAGGAGAAGATGCATCTATATGACATGTCTTCCCAATACATAATACCTATATTGTGTAAATTGATCCAGGGCCAAAAAACTCTATTTTGCAAGCACATTTTAATACTGATAACAAAACTTAATGGAGAAAGCACCAAAAAGGGGAAATTTTAGCCTATCTATAATTTCAATTTAGATTCCCTTGTAAAATCTAAATTCATACTAAGCAAATTTAATTTCAAATTATCTGAAAACAATAATGCACAATGACCAAATAGGGTCTAATCCAAAAATGCAAGTGTGATGAAAAATTTAGGAAATCACTAATGTAACAAATAAATAGGTCAAAAGAGCATGTCAATCTTTTACCCCTCTCTCTGAGATATGCCAAGGCCTGTGTTCTTGGAATTTCTTTCCCAGACGTTTTGCCTAACAGGGCAGTTAGGATAGAACAATGTGATTCAATTATTTCCCACTCAATTTTTCCCAGTCTCAGTCTGTAGTGGGTAATTTATAACTGAGTGATCTTCAATTTAATTAACTCTCAGTTAATGGGTCCCAAACTTCTCCAAGCAGGATTAATTGCTTTAGGGGACTTCTACAGAGGAGGCAATGAGTGCCTTTGGAATTTTTCATTTAATGTTTCTTGCTTCTTTAGTCACCATCAACAGTGGATAAGAAAGGAGGAGTTAAACACAGATTGTAAATATTAAAGGCAAAAAAACAACATTTAGAACTAATTGAGTTTATTTACTTATTCCTTCACTTATTCACTCACCCAGTGAATACTCAGTGTTCCTAAGATGTTCTAAATTCTGCACTAGCTAGTAGGAGTGAAGGTTCTTGAAGAATCTTATTTTAAAAGTCTATGCATCTAAACATACAGAAGATTTATTTAACAAAAAAGAAAAAATAATAAGGCCTTAGTTTGCTGAAAACAAAAATTCATGAGATATTTTTGACTGATAGAAGTTGGGATGTGATCACACAGCTAAGTGTTTGGTCAATAATCTTGTAGCAGACTATATAAGTACAACATGGATAATCAATACTAAGAGAAGAAAACGGAGTGCAGAGACCTTGTCCAATTTTTCTGTGTTCCATTTGTGGTTCCAGCAGAAAACAGATGGTACCTACTTTAAATTATGATCATTCAGGGAGGGTTTAATAAAGCATCTAATTGCAAAAATATAAAGACGGCCTAGGGAAAGCACAGATATACTGCAGCACCTGCTGGGGGTGGGAATAGTGTGGTTGCAACCAGTCCCTGTTTGAAGAGAGCTGGCGAGGGCTCTTCCAATAGTCCTGAGTAAAGGACTACAGAAGTAGCAGCCAGCCTGAGACAACACTAAAGAGAGGCACTCAAAAGAAAAAATATACCGACTTCACCATCCCATTTCCTCACCAATCTACTGTTTGGCTCCCCAGTGGCTATACCCACCAAGAAGCTACGTGGCCAGTTAATTAAGTTACTACAGATCAGCACACCCAAGACTGAGAAGCAGCGTGAGTAGACATGGAGGGGAAAGCAAATGGAAAGCATCTACCGAAGTCCTCTCAAATACAGTGTATAATTAAAACATTAAATTTTTAACTAAGTATTATGAATCTGAGAACACATAGAGTAATAATATTATAATACATTAATAACATCTCTAATCAGAACTTACATGGCATTATAGTGTAACTTGAGCATCCTGTCCCCTGCAACACACACACACACACACCCCACGCTATGAATCCCTACATATCTACAACAGCAAACGAAACTTTTTAAACTCTTGAATTCCACAGAGCGAATATTCTCAGTGCTCTGCTTCCACCTCACCGTGAAGCTAGGAATCTAGTTATGGTCTCTTGGGACAGAGGCACTCCCCTTAATTGCCACCAAAAGCAGTTACTTCAGACCACCTAGATGTGCAAACAAGCTAGAGTGGATGCTAAAGGGTTGAGACTGAGTCTCCTCCTTCACCTGTGCCATTAGCTTAACTGCCCACCTCATGCAAGCTGAAGCGATTCTTTTTGATGATGGACCATTGCCCACAGCCAGCGGGGTTTTTGGTCAAGGATGTTTCCCACAAAAATGGTTTAACTTCACACTGCAGTTTGCTTTGGGCACAAACCTACCCCAGGTTCCCTGCTTTCCAGGTGGAGATCCAATCATTCTTTTTCAGTCCATTAACAGTTAACACAGGCATGGATATAGTTGGATTCAATTTGACCATTTTATTATTTGCTCTATTCTTGTCAGGTCTGTTTTTGGATCCGTTCCTGCCTTTTTCTAAGATGATTTAAATAATTTTAGACTCCCATTTTAATTTTCCCGTTCATTTTTATCCATATCGCTTTGCATTATTTTCCAGTGGCTGACCTAGGGATTGAACTTAAGCTTTTCCTAATAAAAGTTAACACTATGGTACGACTAGTAAAATACAGAAATCTTTCAAGTGGATAGGTATATTTAACCCCCTGTCATTTTAAGTTATATTTGTTATATAAGCTACATCTACATACATTATAAACATCACAAGACACTGGTGTAATGTTGCTTTAAGCAGCCATATACATTAGAAAGAAATTACTAATTACAAAGTATTTTATATCCACTTATATTTATCATTTCTGATGCATTTTATGCCTTCATGAAGATTTGAATTTCGTTGGTATCATTAAACTACTGGCTGAATTTTTTTTTTTTTTTAACCCCAGGCCTTCTGTTTGGGGCCAGACTAGACGCAGGATAGGGGTGTGAAATTCACTTCATGGGGGCTGTAATCATAGACACATGAGACGTGCCTGGGGACTCACTGGGTTTGTAAGGTGAACACCCCCGGGGGCTGCACTCCGAGGCCACCCGGCGGGTCAGCTCAGTTTAGCGGATCTCCGCATCCCGCGCCCCGGGCGCTTCTGGCCCCCACATCCCCGCCGGCTCCCTCCGGGTCAACAGTTCCTGCCAGGGGTCCTACCCAGTGAGCACCGCCTCCCTCGCGCGCCCCGCGCGGCGAAGCGGTGGCCCCTATGGCTGGACACCCGGCCGCCTGGGCTCCTGCTTGGGCTCGCGGCCGCTACGTGCCCTCGGTGAGGGCGAGGGGACAGGGGCACAAGTTCCCGCCGGCGTCGCTGCGGCGCTGGTTTCTAGGAGAGGACCACAAATGACTATTTTTTGTCTTCTTCTTTGAATCTTCATTTTCATTTCAGTTTTAAGCCTCATGTTTTGCTGAATCTAAAATTCTGGGTTGGCAGGTTTTTGAGTGGTTGGTTGGTTGGTCTTCTTTCCTTACTGAACTGTAGAGATACAGTTAAGCCCTCTTCTGATTTGTATGGTTTCTAGTGAGAAACCCTCAGTCATTCAAATGGTTGTTTCCCAATTTGTAAAACGTCGGGGGATTTTCTTGGCTGTTTTCGAGATCGTGGCTTTATCTTTGGTTTTTAGCAACTTGATTCTCATGCACGCGTCGGCTTTGCCGTGTTCAGATTCATCCTGTTTGGGTTTTGCTAAAGTTCTTTAATCTGTAAACGTGTATCTGTCCCCAAATTGGGTCGATTTTTGGCCATTATTTCTTCAAGAAATATGCCTGTCCCATTCTCTCTAAACTTTTCTTCTAGTAAATTTCCCAATTCTTCTATCTTTAGAAATTGCCCACAGGTCCCTGAGGCACTGATCATTCTTTAAAATAAATCTTTTCTGTCTCCCAGATTGAAGAATTTCCCTTGATTTAGTTTCAAATTCACAGAATTCCGCCCCACCCCCACCGCCGCCCCACCTTCATCTCCAGTATTCTATTTACCCTTCCAGTTGAATTTTTATTATAAATAATGATTTTTTCAGTAGTGAAATTTACATTTGTTTCACTTTTATGTTTTCCTTTTCTTTGCTAACGTTTCTGATTTTTTTATTCCACTAATTTTTCTTTACCTTGCTGAGCATAAAGCTCTGCCATAGATGTATTTTATTATTGGAAATGTTTACAAACTAAGTGAAAAACGTTACTTCATTTTAAAACAAAGTAAAATCTTGGTTACTAGTTAGAATTTGGGCATATTTCTCCATTTTATTTATTCATTTATTTATTTATCAAATGGAATATTTTGGATTGCTCTTGATTTGAAGTCAGTGAAAATAGCTTGATGGAAGGGAAAGTTTAGGAGACAAGCATCTTTGACCTCTGATCGTTTCAATTATTTAGAATGGGGTGGCCTTGGGTTACCTATTAAGAACACATAAAATACACTGAAAGATCATTTTAAATGATGAAGACAGAGAGAGTGAAAAGTAAATGTCAGAAATTACTCCTTGAAGTTTTGCTTATAATATAAAAAGTAAATACAAGCTAAATGGCTAACTAAACATACCCTTTTAAAATAATATTATACAGACTTTTAAAAAAGGTAATGGTAACATGAATACCCATGAACAATTGCTATGACATACAGAAAAATCTGAAAAGTAGAATGTAAAATTACATCTACAACATTATTATAACCATGTAAAATTATGTCAACAGATGGATGAGGACTGAAAGAAAACTGTAAGGATAAAAATTGTTTTTGAGTTTTTGGGAATATAAAATGTGGTTGAAATGGTATATTTCAGGGTTCAGTAAATATAATGTTGATTGTATAATAAAATATCTAGTTGCACTTATTTTTAGTATTTCATTAAAAATCTTTATAATTCATGAAAATGTATTAAACTTTAGCTTCTCGCATTAAAACCTTAGATTTAATGCAAATTAGGACTGTAGAGGGCACTTTTTTTTAAAAAAGCAATATTGTCTAATTTATTTCAAGAGTTTAATATTGTTCTAGAGACTTGAAGAGCCAAAAATATTATCACTCAATTATCTCCTTACTTATTTATTCATGCAATAATTATTCACTACGTATTTACTTTGTGCCAAACATGGAGATAGGTATTAGAACGAATAAAACATAGTCCCTGCCATCAATGAGATCTTAGAATACTGAGAGAGGCAGACTTGCAAATATGAGAAGAACAAAACAAAACAGAACTAAAACTCTAGCAGAAGCTTGTCTCCCTCTTTAATATACAGATGTATTAATACACAGATGTCTAGAGAAGAGGTGCTGTTCATGGGAGAATTCGCTTAGAAAATATAAGATTAATTGAATCTTTTTAAACATTATATAGAAAAAGCCCTGTGGACCCCTCAGAGCCCAAACCAAACCAAACCAAAACAAACCAAAACAAAAAACAGCCATGCCCTACTTCCTCTTTGAACTCCCTCTTGAGTTTCCTTTTGATAGTTTTGAAATTTGAAATCCCTAGTGTGCTGGTTTGAAAGGATGTGTGTAGCCTGGAAAAGTCATGTTTTAATCCTAATCCCATTTTGTAATGGCAGCCATTTCTTCTGATCCCTATTCAGTATTGTATGTTTGAATCTGTAATTAGATCATCTCCCTGGAGATGTGACTCAATCAAGAGTGGTTGTTAAACTGGATTAGGTGGAGATGTGTACCCACCCATTTGGGTGGGTCTTGATTAGTTTACTGGAATCCTATAAATGAGGAAACATTTTTGAGAAAGCTGGAGATTCTGAGAGAGCAGAGAATATCACAGCCATGAGAAACAGAGAGTCCACCAGCCAGCGACCTTTGGAAATGAAGAAGGAAAATGGCTCCTGGGGAGCTTCATGAAACAGGAAGCCAGAAGAGAAAGCTAGCAGATGATGCCATGTTTGCCACATGCCCTTCCTGCTGAGAGAGAAACCCTGACTGTGTTTGCCATATGCCCTCCCACTTGAGAGAGAAACCCTGAACTTCATCGGCCTTCTTGAACCAAGGTATCTTTCCCTGGATGCCTTAGATTGGACATTTCTATAGACTTGTTTTAATTGGGACATTTTTTCAGCCTTAGAACTGTAAACTAGCAATTTATTAAATTCCTCTTTTAAAAAGCCATTCTGTTTCTGGTATACCGTGTTCTGGCAGCTAGCAAACTAGAACACCTACCAAGGCAGCTGACTCAGACAGCCAATCAGGTATCTAGTTCATTAATTTTACCCAATAGAAAATAGAACCCACTTGCCCGAAACCTGTTTGGATAAGACAGATAAACCATTATTCATTCAATAGCAGCCAAGTGATTATGCAAGTGATATGGCTGCCTTTGCTGCAGCAAAATTGTGTTGTCCCCAATAAAATGCCATAATCTGCAAACTTGACTACTTGTCTTTTGATAGTCTTGAAGGATAACAGAGTTCCAGACATGGAAAGGAGAAAAATAGAAGGTAATGGACTTGTAAGATAAGATTAACACTTGAAAAAATGAAGATTGGGGACCAGAAAGTAGCTTGGAGGCATTGGAATATGTGTTGCATCTATAGAGTGACAAGCAATAAATCTGGAAAATTATGCAGAGAGGTGGCTCATGAAGGATCATGCATGCTGCTAATATTAATATTTTAGACTTTATAGACTGTTTGCCTATGTACATTTTTAAAGTTATATCCAAACAAAATCACAGTTTCTGACAGAAATAGCTGTGTTATATCATCACTAAATGGAACAATTGGGATACTTTCAGTTCAATTACATTCAAAATGGGCAAATTCTAAAATGTCTCTATAATTTAACTAATCTGATATTTACCTTCTAAATTAGTCTGTCATCAAGTCCAATATTTTAAATGTATTCATTAAAATAATAACATATAAAAATATAACAGTTTGCAGGATACATTATCAAATCATTCTAGATGGATGCACTAATTTTAGGTGCTACAAATGGGAAAATGCTAAAAAAAGAGCAATTGAATCTCTGTGCATCAAATCATTAATAAAACCCTGCAAGCAAATTAGAATTGTCTATATTGTTTCAATGGGGTTGGTTATTTTTAGATTTACAGCTGTTCCCAAATGATAAGAACAACATTGATGAGAGCTTTCAATAATAATTGTAAAATGCTTTAAATTATTACTAACATTTATTGGATGATTTTCCTGTTCCAGGCCTAGCACTCAGTACATATTTTTTTATCTCATCTTATTCTCTCATTAATTATATAAGGTAGGTACTTTTATTGTCTGTATTTTAAAAGGGTAATATCTGAGACTCAAAATCTGTGTAAATTTGCCAAATTAATTTAGCCAATAATTGTTAGAGTCATGAGGTTTTTCTGCTTTCAGAACCTTAGATGAAGAAAGACTTGGAATCAATTTACCTTTTCTTTATCTATGATGACCTGTTTCGTGTTTTATAAAATGTAATAATCTTGTAAATTGGGGAAAAATAAAAAGCTAATACTGAATTCTGTCAATAGGAAATAATTTCTTCTTTCCCCTTAGCAAATCAATCTTTACTCTGAAATATGAGAATTAATCAGGTTCATAGCCTAGCTATGGACTATTGTTGATGATCATAAAATTACTAAGACACAGAGTTTGATTTGATAACTTGGTGTGGACTGAATTCCCAAGGTTGATTTTTATAGTGCACGCATTAGTATTTCCATGCATTAGTTCTTACTTGGTTGACTACTAATTCCAGTAAAGAAAACATAAATTTCTTAAGGCTATTTTTTTTTCCTGGAATAGTATGGCCTTTGGTCACAGTACTATAGCATAATGGAAACATCTGTGGTGCCTCATTAAATAAAGTTCACATTTTGTAAACATTTTTTTTCATTTAGAGCAATTTTATCAGCATTTAAATGCTTCTCTCTAATAGAAAAAATGAATTAATTACCTACTCAGACATGATTTCTTAGACTCAGAATAGCCCTTCCCTATTACTGAAGATAAGAAAGTTGTTTCCCCAACATAGCTTACTTTCCTGTAGATGTTTACACAAAGATGGTTTAAAATTATTGAGCCAGAGAAACTATATACATGGCACTGAGAATATGAAGGTTTTATATATATATACTTATATGTAAATATACATATATATCTGAAAGGAAAAAAAAGAGAAAAGTTAAATCTCACCCACTGATATTATGCCACAGAAGCCAGGCTGTAGATATATATATTTTTTCTTTTGCTGCAGTGACTAATAACATTTCTTTTGAAGAAATCATGTAGAAAAAATGGACAACTATTTCTCTGCCACAATAGAAATCAGAATGTCAAAATGTGAATTTTTCTGCTACCTCTTCTTGCTTTAAAATTCATTGTCTTAGTTTGCCGGGGCTGCTATGACAAATATCACACAATGGGTTGGCTTATAGAAAAATTTATTGGCTCACTGGTCTGAAGGGTAAAAGTCCAAAATCAAAGCATCAGCAAAGCCACACTTTCTCCACAAAGTCTGTAGCATTGTGGCCTTGGCGTTCCATAATCCTTGGGTCTCCTTGGCTTGCATCTCTGCCTCTGTCCCATGGCAATGTCCTTGATATCCTCCTGTGGATTTCTCTGAAATCTGGCTTTTCTTTATAAAGCCTCCAGTCATAAAGATTAAAGGCCCACCCTAATTCAGCTTGACCACACCTAAATAGGATCTTAAAAGAGCCTATTCACAATTGAGTCCATCTTTGAATTGATAATCCTTCCATTTATTCACAGATGGGTTGGCACTCACAGGGATTTGGATTAAGATTAAGAATATGTCCTTTTTCAGGGTACGTGATTCAATCTACCCATCAACACAATGCCATTATATTCTTATACTTTGTTTATTGTTTGTGAAAACTCTATATAATCTATTTTACTGTGTATTCTTCCATTAATAAAAATAATTACGTTGTGCAAACTCCTTTAATGTTCACTCTATATATGTTGGTGGAGACATGCATTTTAGATATATGAGAATGGTGGACAGCAATGAATTTCAGAAAATAATCAGAGAGCTGAAATAAAAGAATAAACATTGAGGTTGAGCTTGAAGTTAGGGTCCTGGCATAGAAAGGATTGGATTTTACTGGTTTACCTTTCCTCCCTATCACGCCACCTGTCATGTTATTCAATCACAGCCTGCCAATTCCCTCATATCTCTTGCCAACTGTTTCTACATTTAGCCAATAAACACTTCAGCAATTGCCCTAATTTATTCCACAATGCTGGTCACTGCTGTAGAGACGCACACAATTGTTTGGATATGTATCTCTTCAAATTTACAGCATTAAACTTTAGGTCACCCTCATGATACCTCTTGAAAATCCTATTTTTGTTAGACTGTCCCTAAATATTTCCAATGCCTGTTTTCCTTAGTTTTAGCTTTCAATGATTTATTCAAACTCCCTCTGGGATTCTTTCATGCCCACAAATCCTGGCCTCCTATTTAACAAGCATTAGAGGGGATGTCTGAACCTCCTGCCAACAGACCTATTTGCATCTTCATTACATATTTCACTTTATTTCTTCAGTTCTGCCAAGGCCTGGGAATAGCAAGGGTACCAACCCTTCCTGGGTTGAAGCATCCATTCTTATTTTTTATTACCAGTAGGAGGCTTGGGTGTCTTTAAGCAACAAGTAGCCCTATGGGATTGAAGAAATGATGTACTATTCTGCCAACCACCACAAAGCAAAACAAAATAAATGAAAGAAGAAAATTAAAACCAGTGCTAAGAAGCACTGCCACCTTTTCCCACTATAGCCCTTCTCCACCATGCACAGAGAGCACAGAGTCTTCTGAAAAATGCATGTAACCTCCCAAATTTTTATCCAGGAAGTACGGTGATGGAAGCAGCAACTCTAGTAGTATACGTGGCATGTGGATAAAATGGGCTCATATCTAGAGTTGTTTTGCCATCCAGGTTTGAATTGCATTTCAATTCATGCCCCAAAGACAGGGACAAGTGAGTATCCTTAAGAATCAAAAATGTAAGAAATGAATTCCAAACACCATTAATGAATTCTGAACTCCCTCCAGGGGAAAGAGAGGCTGGATATGTGGGAACAGAATCAGATTTTTCCGTGGGTACTAAAGTATAGAATCATTATCATCTGCAGGAAAATCTTGGATAAAATAATATAAATTGCTACTGAAGAATCTGAAAGTTTTGGGCAGTGAGGCAGAAACTAGAAACGGAAAAAATGGGGAGAAAACCAGATACATTTAAACCAGTCTTAAAAGGTGTTGGAAATAAGCAGTAGAAAAGGCCTGGTGAGATTTTTATTGGTGCTGGATCACAAGCCCAGGTGATTTTTTTTTTTTGGTATGGGCAGGCAGCTGGAATCAAATTGGGGTCTCCAGCATGGCAGGTGAGAATTCTGCCACTGATCCACCATCACTCCACCCTCAAACTGTGGTTTAAAAGCTTTTATTTATTTATTTATTTATTTATTACTGTTTTTGGCATGTGTAGGCTCTGGGCATCAAACCCGGGTCTCCAGCATGGCAGGCAAGAATTCTGCCACTGTGCCACCATTGCACCGCCTGCCGGATGATTTTTGTAGTGGCCTATGATTTCTCTTGCAGGAAGAGAGGGATATTTTTGTACGTATTTGAAAGTGGCTGAGTTACGTACTTCCTTTCCTTTTTTATTTTTCTGATATAGTGAGAGAACAAACTATGGCCAGAGTCCTAATCTTTAATCAGCTTCCTACTGTGAAGGACTTAGGGAGAAACCAAGGGTATTTCTCCCCAATTCCAGGAAGTTTTCCTACAGGTACTGGCTGCCATCCCCTGTGTAGACTCTAGCTGTGTAAACTCTGTTGGACCACCAGAGCTGAGAGGTAGCTTTGCCCTTTTTGCCTAAAGCCTGTATGTAATAATTGAACAAATATTTATTAAGTTCCCTTGTTTTATCAAGCACCATCTTTGCTCAGGGATGCAAATATAAAAAAGACAAGCATAGTCTTGTCTTCATTAAGTTCACAGGCTATCAGAGCCAGTTAAAAGGGAAAGATGGATTGTGTCTCCCTGTTCTGTAAAAGTATGACCTGAATGAAAAGAATTAAATCCAAGTCAAGGAGCAACCTACTGACAATTTTAAGTCTTAGGAGGAATATGAAATAATCTAAGCATCATAATTGAGGGGTGGAAGGTGAAGGCTAGTAGGAGAAATGTGTTTTCTTTTTCCCATGTGTAGAATTACACTGTGTTGTCTCAAATGTTAATTAGCAGCATGTTTCATGTGATGTGTTGATTACATATCTGATATTAGATGGAAACAATCCTATTGTCTGTCCTAAATGGTAGAGGACTGATCTAGAATTGCAGGGCCCCAGTGGATTAGAGCCCTCTGCTCTCAAGAAACTCTGAGATAGGGAACAGGCAAGTTTCAATGCTCAACCAGATGAGACACAAGAAACAATTTCATCTTCTAGAAAATCAGAAGAAACCAATGAATAAAACCAGTACTCATAGAAGAGGTGGATAGATTCTACTGATGTAGTAGAGGCTTGGGTTCAGGTGGCATAAGGAGGGATAGGTATGTTCTACTCAATTTTCCCTGCAGGGCTTCAAATGGAAATGGATAAAGGAGAAGGCAGCAACTTATTGTAATGATGATATAAGATCCCTGGTGATTCCTGGTATGAGACAGATCCATGAACCACATGCCCAGGAAATGTCAGGAAATTCAAGGCATGAGAAAACTATGTCTAAGTTTTTTGAATTCTCTGTGATCAAGTTAAAACTATCCTTGGAGAAGATAAAGAGAAGGAACTGAGAAAAACTCAGATACAAAGATAATCATTAAAAAGGTGATTAATACTAAGGGGGGAAATTGCAGGAAATGTGCACTCACAGTCAGATTGAGAGCTCATTTGGACTCTGCATTGCTTTCTTGCCCACCTGAGAATTTCTCTCTCAGGCTTATGGGCGAGTCTTCTTTACTCTGATCATGCCCATATGTTCCAGGGCTCTTTTTCTCTGGGAGGAGATTTGAAATAAAGGTGAGAAACAGAAGTGGGACTTTTAACACTCCGCTTTGTTACCAATATAGCTGCTGAACTTCCTATTGAATAGCTCTGGTTATGCATGCAGCAGGCCAGTCACAAGGTTTGTAGGGAAACAAAGCAATGGAGTTGGAGCAGGTTTCAGAAGGAGAATAGAAAGAAGTTCCTAGGACACACCTTTACCGTGCTCTCTCTCTCCTCCCTCCCTGTCACCACAAAAGGAAATGTGCAACATCAAATTCCTTCCCCTCCAAAAAAGAGACATGTGGTCTTCAAATTAGAAATTCTGTGATCAAGGGCTCAGCCTGCTTAGAGTGGGGAGATGAGGGGGGAATGTGGAGAAGGTTCTAGCAGCAGACTCTGTGTGTATGGTAAAACTATTAATGTTAAGTGTTCCATGGGTTATAGTTAGTTGAGGGAGAATAAGAACGGGACTTTCAAACTCCTCTCTCAGTTCCCTTCTACTCTCACTTCCTCACCTTCCCTCCCCTTCCCCATCAGGGATGATAGAGACTGATGGACAAGGAAAGCAGCAATTAATTAAGGTGCTCAATTAATGCACCAGGAACAGTGTAGGCCCTTAGGGGACAGAGAAATAGTGAAGCACCTGACTAGCCCACGGGTATCCCAGCTCTCAGCGAATAGTTTAACCTCTGCCCACAGGTGGACAATTTAGAAGATCCACCCAAACTGGAAAGAGATTTTCCATAATATTTCATTGATGATGAGAAGAAGGGAGAAAAAATCTGAAAACTCCAGGATCCTAGTAGACTAGTGAAGTTTAGGCCAAGCCAGAGAGCAAGCTCTGCCTTGACTCACGGACTCATCCCTTCTTCTCTGACAGCTATGTAAATTTTCTTGTTATTTAAGATTGAAAAAAAAGTTTTGTAATTAAAGAAGTTGTAAGTGTACAGAAAAATCATGTAGAAAATACAGCATTTCCATATACCCCTTTTTTGTTGACACTTTGCATTAGTGTGGTAGTTGTACAATTGACAAAAGAGGATTGAAATTGTATTATTAACTATAGGTCACAGTTTACATTGGGTGTATTTTTTCCCCATATGCCACCCTGTTATTAACACCTTGCATTAATGTCGAATATTTGTTATCATTCATGAAAGAATATTTCTATTCTTTTACTATGAACTATAGTCCGTTGCTCACAGTAAGGCTTTAAGATTTGTCTTTGTTTTGAATTTTCTTTATCTTCAATTGTCTTATACAGAAATGACCATTGCCAACAAAGAGAGCAGGGGAGAAGAACTTGTCAAACCAAGAATTTCTATATCCCAAAGATACAGCCTCTGATTTACAATACATCTTTGCAGCTCTCAGCGGACTGCTTCCAACACCTTTTCTCCTTGAGAGATTCCATCCTCAAGTCATCAGCTCTTAGTAATGGACCAGCTCTGCCCTTCCATTTCTATTGGATCACCTCACCATCTCACTCTTTTTTTTTTTCTTTTTTTCCACATTTTGTGTTACTAAATTAATCATTGAAAATAAAAAGTCTCAGCATCAGCAATATGTTGAAATACTTAAAATTATTTTAAGGGTTTGGTGTCTCCCAAGAGATTAACTTAAGAATTTATAAAAGCTCTGAAAAAAAATGATTCCAATGATTTCACTTGGGCAAAGGTTTATTTTTAAAAACACAAGTAAAAAAGCAAATAAAAATTGAGTTGCTGTCCCCAAGTAATTGGAATCTCTAAATAAATCAGTCAGAATTGTTCATGCACTTTGCAAAAGCTTCTTACATTTTTCATTTTTTTGAAGACAAATATTTCTCAATTTTTTTGTCAATCTCTGTAGTGAGAGATAGCTTATTTCACAAATAAATTGTTATTATAACCCACAGTAGATTCCAAAATAATCCAAACACAATAGTAAGACAATCCCCTGGAGAATATGGACCCAAATAAATCACATTTTGCAGCATTTTTCTTTAACTCATCCGGTAATATTTCTAACCAGGTGAAATAAGGATAAAATATCAGGGGCATTAATGAAGATGGAAATTACTCATATGAGGAAAACATGGGAACTAAGGCAAGTGTTTATAAAAGAAGAGCTGCATACCTCACATTGATTATTCGTTTACTCAAGGAAATAGAATTGAGAAAAATCAAGTTTCTGCAGGATAGTGTTATTATAAACCTTGATCCATTAGATTGCATTACAATATATTTAAAATCACCATAAAATAGACAGTCAAGGAGCAAGCAAAGAGAAAAATGATACTGAGAAGAACATTCTCCCAGATGTCAGAGGATACCAGACTAATTCCAAAGACCATGGATTCAAGTGCAGTCAAGGATGAAAAATCTGAATGGTGTCCACTGACCTTGACAACTTACAACTGCTGTTGTAATATCATTAATTATAAGTTTCTGAGAACAAGGCAAACTTTCTTCTTTTCCCAGCTCTCATTTAAGCATCAAAAGGTAATTGGTTTTGCAAAATTGAGTGTCTTTTTATAAATCTTACCTTCCCAGCTAATTGAGACAGAATATCCTTTTCTAAGCAAACATGCCTTCATGGTGTAGATTCTTTTACTGCAACATCTGTAAATAAAACACACAACACACACACGAGAGGGAGAGAAAAAGGCAGGGGGTAAAGAAAATGTGCTGGATTGGAAAACTGGCAACTGGATTTTTAAAAAAGCCTAAATTTACATAAAATATACAGTTTTACCCTTGAGATTTAAAGTATATAGAAAAACCAAAAAAAAAAAAAAATAGGATAGTCTGAAGGTTAGAGTGAGAAGACAGAAAGTTTAAGAAATTCATGCCTAATAGACATTTTTCCCCACATGAAGTAGGAGGTAAAACAATCTGTCAAGATACAATTTGGCAGATATGGAACTTAAGGAGGGAAATGCAAGTTTGGAATTGTTTACTGAGGGGAATTGTAAATTAATCCAAACAGATATTTAGTAGTATTGGTTTGTTAACCTTCATTTTGGTAGATTGTGGTAGCTTTCACCATCAGTTCCAATATGTTACACCCCTCATCAATTGCTGATTACATTTGCAGAACACCCCAGCCCACTTGACTCAGAAATGTGACTTGTTTTTGGCCAGAGGATATTAGATGTGACGCAAGCAAAGGTGTGAAAATGATGTGTGTTAATAGGCTGCTCCCCTTTATCCTCTGCCACGGTTGTGAGGAGACTCTTCCAGCTAGTCTACTGGTCCGAGAAAGATAGGGAATGATGGAGCAGACCTAGACCAACAGATATAAAATGTTAAATAAAGTCAACTCATTTGACCCACCTATCTGTGAAAGTAAATGAATTGTTTTAAATTACAAAGTTTTGGAGTAGTGTGTTATACAGCATTACATAGCCTATATGTATATTGAGGATCTGGTTCCATTTAAAGAACCCAGAATTGTGGTACGGTGACATACAGGGTTATGCCATATTCCCCAACAGTGTTCAAGAGCCCATGCTTAGATTCAGAAATGGTCACTATTCAATTGATCAAATATTTGCAGTGAATGAAAGAATAAATCAATCAAAGCTGATGGCAGAAACTGTTTGTAGTGATAAGCATCTTTTTAATATTGGTATAAAGGTATTAAAACCAGGAGAAGCCTGATAGACTGGGAGGAAGTTGAACTGGTTAAGAGACCAGAGTTCTCGATGTGAACAAGTGCAAGGAGAAAAAGAAATTAGGTTATTGTGAGGTTATAATATTCAGTTCAGAGAACGGAATATTGGAAAATAAAAATTCAGATGTGGGGTTATTTTGAATGATGACAAGTTTAAAAGTGTAGCAATGATAATTATGGGCTGTGAGACAATGGAGAGTCTAGGTGATTGGTGGTGTTAGTACATAGATTTTGGACTATCCCTGTATAATAACAGCAGGTAGGTATTATGGGAACCAGGGAATTAAGGTGCAGGATTTTCACTCAGTGAGAGATCTGACAGGATGGCAACAAAGAGTCATGCTAAGGCATATAGGTCACTATAGTCAGTATAAATAAAATAAAAGGGGACTTTGGTCATATGAGTGGAAAGGCAAGACCCAGGAATAACCTAGAGGGACAGTGATTGCACGACTATATTGCAATTGTATATATTTCTTTTAATTTTTTTATTGCATCATAATGGACATTCAGAAAAGCAAAAATATCATAAGTAAACAGCTGAATAGATTTTAACAAACTGAACATATCTGTGGAACCAATATCCAGATTAAGAAATACAATATCACAAATACCACGAAGACTTTCCTTCTCTTTCCAGTCATCATCTCCCCCAATGGGAGCCACTAGCCTGATGGCAGGATGGGACCAGCTTCAGGATTTTATAGATTTTGAAGTTTGATAGAACTTTTGGCTTTGTCTCAGAATCTCTTTGAGCTAATCATAGATTGCTCATGTTTGAAGGAAACTCGGAGGTTATTTAGGCTAAATCCCTTGTTTTCAAGTAAGGACATCAAGCCAAGAGAGATTAAACAACATACCCAAAGTCATTGAGCTATTGAATGGAGCTTGAGACACCAGGATTCTAAAGGCTAATTATGTCTTTACACTGTTTCAAACATGGTGTCCCTTTACTGGCTGAGTGAGATGTTTCTGTTATGAAAAGTCATTTTCAGTTTATCAAATATTTTGTTTGATAGTTATCAGGGTATGTGTCTCAGCCCAAAGGGGCTTTTCCAGTCAAGAGAGTGAAGAAGACACCATTGTGTCCATTGAGACATGGACTTTTATTATAGGGACTTACTTACAGGAGTGAAGAAATAATTTAATCTAGGAATCAAATTGCTCTGATGGCAGCCATTGTAGAGCTTAGTGTGAAAGTGTTCTGCATTGATGGGGATGAGGGAAGCAGTGTTTTATAGTGGCCATAGATAAAGAAGTCTCAGAGCTAAGAGAGGGCATGCACATATTGCTAACAAAGTTAACTGTTTCTTAATATTTGTCACTCTGGGCACAAGTTTTCATGAAGTTAACCTTGGGGAAAGAGAACGAAGGCACAGAGCTGAGAGTAGGTGCAGGAATGTACATAATTTCTGACAAAGTTGGAAGAGTTGGGGAATATTGAAAAATGTAAAAACATTGCTATGTTATAGTATGACATATAAATCATCCAACAAACAACAAAATATATCATGTGCTTAAACAAAATGCAAAGATGACAATAAACTACCAGGCATGGCTTCTGGACTCCTCTTCAAGATGCATTCCCAAATCTCATTACTAGTATAGCCAATAAATACCCAAACTTCCCTCATCACTTTCAACATTTTCAATTTGAAAGTTTTAGAAGCGTTTTGGTTTTTCACACCTCCCTCATGCTAATGATGCTAAAGATCCTCTCATGTCTCAGTATATGTATCCTGCCTGCTGTGCACTTCATCTCTGAGTTATGTCTTTTGAAGGACTTTGTGAGAATTTCATTTGATAATTTAACTGTAATGGAACATGAATGCTAGTGGCATAAAATCTTGGGACAGGGAGACTGACCGACTCTAACGGAATAAACCATTTACTTAAAAAAAAAACCCTGTAATATTGGGAAATAATTATGCAGGCCCTGTGTATCTTTGGGATGCACCCTACACACACACACACAAATACACAACATACACACATATACACACTTTAAAACAAATGAACCCATAGTCTCAAGCTAAAAACACACAAACTAATGTTGGCTTTAGGGGGGATATTTGAAATATTATAGTCATAAGACATGGCATAAAAAAAACCTGTAGTTTTTATGAGTCAGACCACATCTACTATTATCATTTCTGTGAATCAACATTTTGGAAAGATGACCAGAATAATGAAAAGAACTGGGATCATATCCTTTTTATCTTGAAACAAAGATTAATGGGGGATTTAGTAGCTCTTTCTGAATATTTGATGCATTTTGTTTAAGCACATGATATATTTTGTTGTTTGTTGGATGATTTATATGTCATACTATAACATAGCAATGCTTTTACATTTTTCAATATTCCCCAACTCTTCCAACTTTGTCAGAAATTATGTACATTCCTGCACCTACTCTCAGCTCTGTGCCTTCGTTCTCTTTCCCCAAGGTTAACTTCATGAAAACTTGTGCCCAGAGTGACAAATATTAAGAAACAGTTAACTTTGTTAGCAATATGTGCATGCCCTCTCTTAGCTCTGAGACTTCTTTATCTATGGCCACTATAAATAGAAAAAAGATTAGAGATGTTAGGGTGTCAAAGCCAGAACTAGAACTAATTGCTACAAGTTGTGAGTTAAATTCAATAAAGTACTGACTTTTCTTACATCATTTGACAACAGAGTGAGTTTTCTTGTGAGGTAAGGAAACTCTTTGTGATTGAAAGTGTACAGGAGGGATTTTCTTTTTGCTACAATGGCTGTCATTAAAGGGATTCCCTACAACTCTAGGATTTTGTGATAGACAACTATATATGGGGCAGTGTGATATAAAGTTACTGTGTGCCCACACAGACCGATATATTTTAATATAACCTTGGGCTCCACTGCATTTCATTAATAGACAAAATGATCTGCTCCTTCAGCCATATTGAAGGTTCTAAATATTATGTTTAATAAGAGTTTATATATCTTTACAAACTGTGTTAAATAAATAAAGCTGAGCAACTTTGTTTTTAAAAGATAATTTTATTGGAATGAATAACTGTCTATTAATATTTTTATCAAATCATCATAGAAATTAAATCTAATGTCATGTCTATACAATCTAATATCAAAAGCTTTACTGTTAATATTTAAAAATATGTTTTGACATTTACAGATTCTAGAATTATTTAAGCCTTTTTATAAATTTGAATCTTTTTTACTTATTTTATGTTAAAAAGGTTTGTCCCCTGGTATTTCTCTACGCAATTCATCAGAACAGATTTGGTTATAATATAGAACTTTTTTACTCATTATAAGAAACTGGGTATAGGATGTAAAGCAATTGTGTCTTTAATAAGGAAATCTCATCTGTAACTAAATTTCTCCAGTTGTAAAATAGTATTTCTCTGTTGAATATGAAGAACAAAAGCTCCATGCATTTTAGAATTGAGTAATAGATACAGAATAAATCCAAAGTTATATGAAATCTCTAATTAAGACCCAAGCTTTTTCTTTATAGTGATGGAATATATTTTATATTAGAACACACCTGAAAATACTGCACGTTAAAGTTTTAAAGCACCTCCCAGAACTACCCGATCTATTATGGTCAAAGAGCCTAGGCATGGGGAAACTGTTTATGCTTCAAATTAATGATAAGAAATATTTGGATAAATTCTTAAGGACTTATGCATACACATGCATTTATATATATGTATTTTTTTCTAAAATGATAAACCCATTAAAAATATCAAGAAATATTGATGACTAAAGAAAGAATTAATATCACTTGGAAGCATCATAAAAATACCAGTCAATATTCTATTGTCACTTCAGAGAACAGAGTAGAAAGGAGGACATTGTTAGAACCTCTAGACAAAGACTATAAATAGCGTTGGACAGATTGGGATTTTGAGGCAATAAATGAACATAAATAAGCAAAGAGCACACAAAGACATTTTTATCAGAGTAGCCCTGGAAAAATTAATTATAGACTCACAAACCGTGGTTCAATCTGGCATACCTGTTTATGGTCCAGGATCTAGTGGTGTATCCTATTTTGCATTGAAGTGTATTTCATATCGAATCAATCAGCATATAATGAACACATTTTATATGCAAAATACAATGGTAGATATTGAGGAAGTCTAATAAAAAATATATTGACATTGGCTCTATCTTCAGGAAAATTAAAAACTAAAGAAAAGCATATGCGTATGTACAGATGTATACAGGTAAGTACAAAAATAGGAGGCATACAAATATAATCTAAGGCATTTCATTTCAAAGCACATTCTAAACTGTAATTATTTTCAATTCACCAGATTTATCAACAGAACCTGTATGCTAATTCATGCTGGTTATCATTAGAAAACAAATTACTTAACTGCTAAAGCGACTTATAATAATACAATGGTTAACATATTTTGATCACTTACTATGTGAGAGAAATATTATAAAAATTTTCACATCAAACTCTCACAACAATTCTCTGAAGGTTTCAAATGAGGGAACCCATGATTAAAGAGGTTGTACATTTATTCACAGCACAGCAAAAGATCCGAGGTTGGATTCAAACTAATCAAGAGTTTGAACTGTAAAGTCCAAGCTGGTAACACTGGATATGTTCTCTTTCCAGTATTAGAATTAGGAGTGCCATTCATTCCATTTGCCTAGGACAGCCCACTTTGTACCTGTTGTCCCTTTGTCATTATAAATAGAGCCACCTTTCACTGCCACATGTGCTTGCTTTAGATGATAAATTGTATGGTCACTCTAATTATGCCTCACACTGCTAGAATAGACCTATTTCTTGCTCAAAGTCCAAACTAGTGTTGGTGTCATGGTTAGGGACAGGTGTCAACTTGGCCAAGTTGTGGTACCTGTTCATCTGATTGGGCAAGCGCTGGCCTGTCTGTTGCAATGAGGACATTTCATAGAATTAGTTCATGATCACGTCAGCTACATCCACAGCTGATTCCATTTGTAATCAGCCAAAGGGGGGTGTCTTCTGCAATTAGTGATGCTAAATGCAACCATGGGAAGCCTTTTAAGGAGGACTCAGAGGAGACAGGTTCCATTCCTGCCTTGGCTGGTGAGCCTCTCCTGTGGAGTTCGTCCAGGCCATCCATTGGAGTCATCGGCTTCGCAGCCTGCCCTGTGGATTTTGGACTCTGCGTTCCTACGGTCACATGAGACACTTTCATAAATTTTATATTTGCAAGTGTTCCCTGTTGATTCTGTTTCTCTAGAGAACCCTAACTAATACATCTTGGTACCGGGAGTGGTTCTTAAGGAACAGAATATTAAAAATGGGTTTTTATGAATGGTTTTCTACTCTGACTGGGCTCAGAGACACTAAGGACTCTGATTCCCGTAATCAGAATGACACTCCCAATCCATGGAGTGAGTTGGCAAAGGAGATAGTCAAAATATCATCATTCGATTCTCCTGATGCTTCGCTTGTACGAAGCCAGACTCTGGGGGATAATGTTTTTGACACCTTTACAGAGTTTTGTAGAAATAAGAGTTATAGAGATGTTGGTTGGTTGTTGTTAGATACACTGTCTACATTAAAGGGTGAAAAGGATGGGCTTAAGGCTTCAAACAAGAAGCTTAAGTGCCGTCTGAAAGATGTAGAGGTTTCTATGAGTATCCTGAAGGAAAATTTTATTTCCTGTAGCCGTAGACTTGAGATCTCTGAAAATCAGACTCAGAATCTTATTCTTAGAGTAGCAACTTTACAACGTAAACTGAAATCTCAGTCTTGCATGGTGTCTGCCGTTAAAGTGAGGGCATTGATTGGAAAGGAGTGGGACCCTGAAAAATGGGATGGTGACACATGGATTGATAATGATGTTGGGGGTGAGGTTGAAACCCTAGACCATGCTGAGCCTTCTTTAGATAACCCTGTAATAGTCTGCCCTGAGGACATAGCCACCCCACCTCCAGCCTGCCTTGAGGAATTGGCCACCCAACCTCCTCCTGAAGGGATTAGCCCTAGAGCTATTAATCCTGTTTCACCAGATGAAACTGCAAATGAAAGCCCTGAAGCAAATGGCTTGGAAGATATTTCTAATTCTTTTCATGACCCACCCCCACCACCCCTCATTTCTTCTAGACCTATAACTAGACTAAAGTCCCAATAGGCCCCTAAAGGTGAGGTACAAAGTATCACACATGAGGAGGTACATTATACTCCAAAAGAACTGTGTGAGTTTTCCAATTTATATAGACAGAAATCAGGGGAATATGTGTGGCAATGGATTTTAAGAGTGTGGGATAATGGTGGGAGGAATATAAGGCTGGATCAGGCTGAATTTATTGATATGGGCCCACTAAGCAGAGATTCTGCATTCAATGTTATAGCTAGAGCAGTTAGAAAAGGTGTTAACAGCTTGTTTGGGTGGTTGGTTGAAACATGGATCAAAAGGTGGCCAACATTACCTGAGGTTGAAATGCCAGAACTGCCCTGGTATAATGTAGAGGAGGGGATCCAGAGGCTTAGAGAGATTGGGATGTTAGAGTGGATTTATCATGCAAAGCCTGCTCTTACACCCCAGGAATGTCCAGAGGATGCACCTTTTGCCAGAACAGTGAGAAATAAGTTTGTGAGACTAGCACCATCATCCCTCAAGAGCTCTGTGGTTGCACTTCTCTGTAGGTCAGATATTACTGTAGGAACTGCTGTCACTGAGCTGGAATCCTTAAACACAATGGGGATGACAGGATCCCGAGTTGGCAGAAGCCAGGTGGCAGCACTTAATCACCAAAGACAGGGTAGACACGGGTATTATAATAGACAACAAACTCAAAAGAGGCATCAAAATTATATGACACGCAGAGATTTGTGGCATTGGCTAGTAAATCATGGGGTGCCTAGAAATACAATAGAAGGGCAGTCTACTAAATTCTTGTTGGAGCTGTATAAACAAAAGAGTTCTAGGTCAAGGGAACAGAAGTCTAACTGAATTACAGAAACACAGAGTCATGGTCCCTTAATCAATTTCCATACTTGAAACAGTTTACAGACCCTGAGCCCCTTGAATGAAGGGGAGGCCAGGTCCCTATGGGGGAGAAACCTGTTACACTGCCACAAATTTATACTATTAACCTTCCTCTAAGTCTTCCCCATGGAGACCGACGGCCTTTTACCAGGGTAACTGTGCATTGGGGAAAAGGAAATGATCAGATATTTCGGGGATTATTAGACACTGGTTCAGAAGTGACATTAATTCCAGGGGACCCAAAACGTCACTCTGGACCACCAGTCAGAGTGGGGGCTTATGGAGGCCAGGTGATCAATGGAGTTTTAGCTCAGGTCTGTCTCACAGTGGGTCCAGTGGGCCCCCGGACCCATCCTGTAGTTATTTCCCCAGTTCTGGAATGTATAATTGGCATAGACATACTGAGCAACTGGCAGAGTCCCCACATTGGTTCTCTAACTCATGCAGTGAGGGCTATTATGGTGGGAAAGGCCAAGTGGAAGCCACTAGAACTGCCCCTACCAAGTAAAATAGTAAATCAAAAGCAATACCATATTCCTGGAGGGATTGCAGAGATTATTGCCACTCTTAAGGACTTGAAAGATGCCGGGGTGGTGATTCCCACCACATCCCCGTTCAACTCTCCTATTTGGCCTGTGCAGAAAACAGATGGGTCTTGGAGAATGACAGTGGATTATCGTAAACTCAACCAGGTGGTAACTCCAATTGCAGCTGCTGTTCCAGATGTAGTATCATTGCTTGAGCAAATCAATACATCCCCTGGTACCTGGTATGCAGCTATTGATCTGGCAAATGCTTTTTTCTCAATAGCTATTAGTAAGGACCACCAGAAACAGTTTGCTTTCAGCTGGCAAGGTCAGCAATATACTTTCACTGTCCTACCTCAGGGGTATATCAACTCTCCAGCCCTATGTCATAATCTTGTTCACAGAGACCTTGATCGTTTCTCCCTCCCACAAGACATCACACTGGTCCATTATATTGATGATATCATGTTGATTGGACCTAGTGAGCAAGAAGCAGCAACTACTTTAGATTCACTGGTAAGGCATTTGCGTGTCAGAGGATGGGAGATAAATCCAACAAAAATACAGGGGCCTTCCACCTCAGTAAAATTTCTAGGTGTCCAGTGGTGTGGGGCATGTCGAGATATCCCTTCTAAGGTGAAGGATAAATTGCTGCATCTAGCCCCTCCCACAACCAAAAAAGAGGCACAATGCCTAGTTGGTCTTTTTGGATTTTGGCGACAACATATTCCTCATTTGGGTGTGCTACTCCGGCCCGTTTATCGAGTGACCAGAAAAGCTGCTAATTTTGAGTGGGGACCTGAACAAGAGGAGGCTCTGCGACAGGTCCAGGCTGCTGTGCAAGCTGCTCTGCCACTTGGGCCATATGATCCAGCAGATCTAATGGTGCTGGAAGTGTCAGTGGCAAATAGAGATGCTGTCTGGAGCCTTTGGCAGGCCCCTATAGGAGAATCACAATGCAGACCCTTAGGATTTTGGAGCAAAGCCTTACCATCTGCTGCAGATAACTACTCTCCTTTTGAGAAACAGCTTTTGGCCTGCTACTGGGCCTTAGTAGAGACTGAACGTTTAACCATGGGCCACCAAGTTACCATGAGACCTGAGTTGCCTATCATGAGTTGGGTGTTGTCTGACCCACCAAGCCATAAAGTTGGGCGTGCACAGCAGCACTCTATTGTAAAGTGGAAATGGTATATACGAGATAGAGCCAGAGCAGGTCCTGAAGGCACAAGTAAGTTACATGAAGAAGTGGCACAGATGCCCATGGTTTCCACTCCTGCTGCCACATTACCTTCTCTTTCCCAGACCAGAGCTATGGCCTCTTGGGGAGTTCCTTACAGTGAATTGACTGAGGAAGAGAAAACTCGGACCTGGTTTACAGATGGTTCAGCACGATATGCAGGTACCACCCGAAAGTGGACAGCTGCAGCATTACAACCCCTTTCTGGGGTGTCCTTGAAGGACAGTGGTGAGGGGAAATCCTCCCAGTGGGCAGAACTTCGAGCAGTGCACCTGGTTGTTCATTTTGCTTGGAAGGAAAACTGGCCAGAGGTGTGTTTGTATACTGACTCATGGGCTGTTGCTAATGGTTTGGCTGGATGGTCAGGGACTTGGAAAGACCATAATTGGAAAATTGGTGACAAAGAGGTCTGGGGTGAAGTATGTGGATAGACCTTTCTGAGTGGGCTAAAAACATGAAGATATTTGTGTCCCATGTGAATGCACACCAGAGGGTGACTTCAGCAGAGGAAGATTTTAATAATCAAGTTGATAAGATGAACTGTTCTATGTATACTAGTCAGCCTGTTTCCCCAGCAACTCCTGTTATTGCCCAATGGGGTCATGAACAAAGTGCTCATGGTGGTAGGGATGAAGGTTATGCATGGGCTCAGCTACATGGACTTCCACACACCAAGGCTGACCTGGCTACAGCCACTGCTGAGTGCCCAATCTGCCAGCAGCAGAGACCCACACTCAGCCCCCGATATGGCACCATTCCCCGAGGTGACCAGCCAGCTACATGGTGGCAGGTTGATTACATTGGACCACTCCCTTCATGGAAGAGGCAGTGATTTGTTCTAACTGGAATAGACACATACTCTGGATATGGGTTTGCTTTCCCTGCACGCAATGCTTCTGTGAAAACTACTATCCGTGGGCTTACAGAATGCCTTATCCATCGTCATGGTATTCCACATAGCATTGCTTCGGATCAAGGAACACACTTCACAGCAAATGAAGTGCGGGAATGGACACATGCTCATGGAATTCTCTGGTCTTACCATGTTCCCCATCATCCAGAAGCAGCTGGATTGATAGAACGGTGGAATGGCCTCTTGAAAACTCAATTACGGTGCCAACTAGGTGGCAAAAACTTGAAAGGCTGGGGTAATGTTCTCCAGGAAGCTGTGTGTGCTCTGAATCAGCGTCCGCTGTATGGTGCTGTTTCTCCCATAGCCAGGATCCATGGGTCCAGGAACCAAGGGATGGAAATGGGTGTGGTGCCACTCACTATTACTCCTAGTGATCCACTAGGAAAATTTTTGCTTCCTGTCCCTGCTACCCTGAGTTCTGCTGGTTTACAGGTTTTAGTTCCAAAATGGGGTGTGCTTTCTCCAGGAGAAACAACAGTGATACCACTGAACTGGAAGTTAAGATTGCCACCTGGCCACTTTGGGCTACTTATGCCTCTGGATCAACAAGCCAAGAAGGGGATTACATTATTGTCTGGGGTAATTGACCCTGACTATCAGAAGGAAGTAGGACTGCAACTACATAATGGAGGTAAAGAAGAGTTTTCTTGGAATATAGGAGATCCCCTGGGGCGTCTATTAGTACTACCATGCCCTGTAATTAAAATCAATGGAAAACTGCAACAACACAATCCAGGCAGGACCACTAATGGCTCTGAGACTTCAGGAATGAAAGTTTGGGTCACCCCACCAGGCAAAGAACCACGGCCAGCTGAAGTGCTTGCTGAGGGGAAAGGGAACATGGAATGGGTAGTGGAAGAAGGTAGTGATAAATATGAACTTCGACCACGTGATCAGTTACAGAAACGAGGACTGTAATGTGTTTTGTTTGTGTTATACTATTTAAGTTGTAAGATATCAAGTTTAAGAATGAATGTTGCCCAAGGATTTGCACCCTATTCTGGAGAGATTTAATGTGTTTCCAGTTATATGCAGGACAGTTGAGTATTGTCAGGTAAAAGAAAAAATGTGTGCTTATTTGTTTTCATTTGGAAATTAAGTATGGTCTAAGGTGATATATATATAGGTGCCAAGTTGACAAGGGGTGGGCTGTCATGGTTAGGGACAGGTGTCAACTTGGCCAAGTTGTGGTACCTGTTCATCTGATTGGGCAAGCGCTGGCCTGTCTGTTGCAATGAGGACATTTCATAGGATTAGTTCATGATCACGTCAGCTACATCCACAGCTGATTCCATTTGTAATCAGCCAAAGGGGGGTGTCTTCTGCAATTAGTGATGCTAAATGCAACCATGGGAAGCCTTTTAAGGAGGACTCAGAGGAGACAGGTTCCATTCCTGCCTTGGCTGGTGAGCCTCTCCTGTGGAGTTCGTCCAGGCCATCCATTGGAGTCATCGGCTTCGCAACCTGCCCTGTGGATTTTGGACTCTGCGTTCCTACGGTCACGTGAGACACTTCCATAAATTTTATATTTGCAAGTGTTCCCTGTTGATTCTGTTTCTCTAGAGAACCCTAACTAATACAGTTGGGGTGTGTGTGTATGACCATAGTGAAGGATGTAAAATCACCATAATGTAGCAATGCATTTTTAGATTTGCTATTCTATTTCTCATTTTCAAAAAGTCTATTTAATAAAACATGAGATAGAAAGTAGGCAATTAAATGGTGAATCTGGACTGTGGTATAATGTACTTGAATTACAACAGAAACTTAGTCATCTGTCTGTAAAGATATCTTAAAAAGAATTCATAAATTCTCTTTCACAGAGGGTAGACTAAATGAATATTCTTATGCTGTTAAAGTGTGCATCACAAGAAATATTATTAGTCTACTGGCTATTGCTCATTCAGGCAAAATAATTTAGATTCTCCAAAATTTTGATATTACAATGTCAGGTTGTTTAAAATAAATTTAATTTTTTCTTTCAATGAATGATTTTATAAATAGACTCATAAAAATATAATTTGAAAATATGCTGTAGAGAATCAGCTTTATTAAATTCTCCAGATGTGTAATCTAAGTATTTGCATACAAATGTATCAAAATACAAAATCTACAAAATTTACTTTATATATATGTACTTTGAATATCTTGTATGTCTATGGTATACAATATTATTGCATAGTGTCCATTTCATACACGATTTATAATAAGAGTATTTACTTCCCACATCAAAGTTTCATATATCTTATGCAGCATATACTAAAAAAAACTAGCACTTGTTGAGTATTTGTTAAGTGCAGGGCTGGCTTCTAAGCCCTGAATTATTCCCCTATATTATACCACTACTACGTGGTAGGGAAAAGACTCAAATCTGAGCACTTCGTCCACACTAATCTGCCTCATATGTCACACACAGTACTGAAATACAAATACATGCACATATCTTCTAGTTTTAAAATTGATATTAACTCCCAATTTTCTCATAAAAAAAGAACTGACAGACTCTTTAGTTAGAAACTCTAGGGAAAAAATGACTCTTCCCTGATCCTGGTTGAGGTAGGTGGAATAATGCATCCCAAGAAACACATCATTACTCTTAATCCATGTATCTGTGGGTATGAATCCATTTAAATAAGACCTTGGCAGTTATTATTTTTAGTGAAGTTGTGGCAAACTGAACAGGGTAGGACTTGATCTGGATTATAAGGATCTTATTTTATAAGGTAGAGACCTTATAAAAAGAACAGAAGTCAGAAAGGAGAGGATATTGCTAAGTGGTGGGAGGTTGAGTTACGAGGCTAGGAACCCCACGGATTGCCAGCAGCCGCCCCAGAATTCTGCATCTTTGGGGAGAAAACAAATCTTGCCACTATCTTCATTTTGGGGTCCATTTAGCTTCCAAATCTTGAGTCAATAAATTACCACTGTTTGAACCAATACAAAGTGGTGTTTGTGATAGTAGGTCCTGCCTTGTTTTCTGGCTTCCTGCTGCTTCCATGTCAAACTCTGATCCTTTCCTATACCCACATTGGTCCATATTACATGTTAAAGCTATGCAGTGTAATCACCACCTCAATTCAGGGTTGCTATACTAATTGCAGACAATTTTTAATTTAATTTGTTTTTCTCTGCAATTTGCTCAGAGTTTATATAAATTTCATCATCAATATTTACTTGCCCTGGTGATTTGTTTTACTAACATTTTAGAGTTCCATATCAACACGCAAATATTTGGTTTTAGGCAGTGTGACTCATTTAAAAATATCCATTCTTATGTAAAGTCACAGTCTTAAAATATAGCGACATACTGTAGGGGAATTTGATTGACATTGGCTGGCTCTCTGCTGATCTTGTGAGGGGTGAGAAGAGGCCAGCCAGGGCGCCCCTACATCCTATCACTTTTTTTTTTTTTTTTGCATGGGCAGGCACTGGGAATTGCACCCAGGTCTCCATCATGGCAGGCGAGAACTCTACCTGCTGAGCCACCGTGGCTCTTCCCCCCATCACTTTTTAAAAAATTTTTTTTTATTGCAAAATATAACATATATACAAAAAAACCAATAAATTTTCAAGTACATTTTAACAAATAGTTAGAGAACAGATTTTAAATTTGGTATGGGTTACAGTTTTTCATTTTTTCTTCGAGCTGCTCCAAGACACTGGAGACCAACAGAAATATCAATATAATGACTCAGCAGTTAAATTCTATCTTCTCTACTCCTTCTCTTTAATACATACAAGCAATAAATTTCAAAGTGTATCACAACAATTAGTTGTAGAACAGATTTCAGAGTTTGGTATGGGCTACAATTCCACAATTTGAGGTTTTTATTTCTAGCTGTTCTAAGGTACTGGAGACTAAAAGAAATATCAGTATAATAAATCAGCACTCATACTCTTTTTTTAAAATTAACTTTAAAATTTTTTTTAGAATACCAAAAAACACCAAACAAACGCAAACATTCGTAAATTTTGATCATTCTGTTCTACATATATAATCAGTAATTCACAATATCATCACATAGTTGCATATTCATCATCATGATCATTTCTTGGAACATTTGCATCTATTCAGGAAAAGAAATAAAAAGAAAAAGGAAAAAAATTCATACATACCATACCCTGCACGCCTCCCCCTCACCAATCACCAGCATTTCACTTTAAATTTATTTTAAGATTTGTTACCCCCATTATTCATCTTTATTGCATATGTTTTATTTGTCTGTTGATAAGGTAGATAAAAGGAGCATCAGACACAAGGTTTTCACAATCACACAGTCACATTGTGAAATCTGTATCATTATACAGTCATCATCAAGAAACATGGCTACTGGAACACAGCTCTACATTTTCAGGCAGTTCCCTCCAGCTTCTCCACTACATCTTGACTAACAAGGTGATATCTACTTAATGTGTAAGAATAACCTCCAGGATAACCTCTCAACTCTGTTTGGAATCTCTCAGCCATTGACACTTTATTTTGTCTCGTTTCACTCTTCCCCCTTTTGGTCAAGAAGGTTTTCTCAATAACCCTGATGCTGAGTCTCACTTCATTCTAGGGGTTTTCTCAA
The DNA here is from genome assembly GCF_023851605.1 of Tamandua tetradactyla. Classification (NCBI taxonomy): domain Eukaryota; kingdom Metazoa; phylum Chordata; class Mammalia; order Pilosa; family Myrmecophagidae; genus Tamandua; species Tamandua tetradactyla. Next base: position 107,450,282 of record NC_135328.1, on the reverse strand, counting down.
TGCCTTGATAGAGTCTCAGCTCATTCCAGGATTTCTGTCCCACATTGCCAGAAAAGTCCACACCCCTGGGAGTCATGTCCCACGTAGACAGGGGGAGGGTGGTGAGTTTGCTTGTTGTGTTGGCTAGAGAGAGAGGCCACATCTGAGCAACAAAAGAGGTTCTCTTGGGGGTGACTCTTAGGCCTAATTTTAAGTAGGCTTAGCCTATCCTTTGTGGGGTTAAGTTTCATATGAACAACCCCAAGACTGGGGGCTCAGCCTATTGCTTTGATGTCCACACTGCTTGTGAGAATATCAAGAATTCAACTTGGGGAAGTTGAATTTTCTCCCTTTCTCACCATTCCCTGAAAGGGACTTTGCAAATACAGTTTTTATGCACTGTTCAAATCATTCTGGGATTTATCGGGACATCACTCTGGACAAACCAATGAGATCTCATGTCCTACTCAAGGTTCCATGTATTTATGGTGTTCAATTAAGTTGTCTACATAAGTTATATTAGGAAATGCACTAGTCAAAATATAAATTTTGTAACAAATAAAGATTTTTTGCTTTAGTCTCACACATGAGGTAAAATTTTAAAATATTTATTATCATCTATTTACAGCACCCACACAACTGCAGTAATAACATTCCTTTGTTCTTCCTCATGCAAAAAGATTTTTTAAATTTGTACATTTAGTCACTATCATTATACACTCTAGGCATTCCTAGATTATACAATCTCAGTCTTTATCGTTTCTCTTTCTTTCTGATTTCATTTGTGACCCCAGTCCTCCTCCCTCTATCATTCTCACATTCAGCTTCATTCAGTGTTTTAACATAATTGTATTACAGTTAGGTAGTATTGTGCTGTTCATTTCCGAGTTTTTACATTCAGTCCTGTTATACAATCTGTATCCCTTCAGCTCCAATTACCCAATATCTTACCCTATTTCTACCTCCTGATGGCTCTGTTACCAATGAAATTCTCCAGGTTTATTCACTAATGTCAGTTCATATCAGTGAGATCATACAGTATTTGTCCTTGTGTTTCTGGCCCCACTGGTTGTTTAAGAGTGTGTTGTTGAACCTCCACATATTTGTGAATTTTCTGGCACTCTGCCTATGATTAATTTCCAACTTCATTACTTTATGATCTGAGAAAGTGTTTTGTATAATTTCAATCTTTTTAAATTTATTGAGACTTGCTTTGTGACCCAGCATATGGTCTATCCTTGAGAATGATCCATGAGCACTGGAGAAAAGGGTATATCCTGCTGTTGTGGGGTGTAATGTTTATAAATATCTGTTAAGTCTAGCTCATTTATTGTATTATTCAAATTCCCTGTTTCTTACTTGATCCTCTGTCTAGATGTTCTTTCCATGGATGAGAGTGTGGAATTGAAGTCTCCAACTATTATGGTAGATGTGTGTATTTCTCTTTTCAGAGTTTTCGGTGTTTGCGTTATGTATTTTTGAGCATTCTGGCTCGGTGCATAAATATTTATGATTGTTATGTCTTCTTGTTGAATTGTTCCTTTTATTAATACATAGTGTCCTTCTTTGTCTGTTTTAACTGTTTTACATTTGGAGTATAATTTGTTGGATATTAGTATAGCTACTCCTGCTGCTTTCTGATCATTATTTGCATGAAATATCTTTTCCCAACCTTACACTTTCAACCTATGTTTATCTTTGGGTGTAAGATGTGTTTCCTGTAGACAGCATATAGATGGGTCCTATTTTTTAATCCGTTCTGCCAGTCTATGTCTTTGATTGGGGAGTTTAATCCATTAACATTTAGTGTTATTACTGTATGGGTAGTACTTTCTTATACCATTTTCCCTTTTGGATTTTATATGTCATACCTAATTTTTCATCTTTTTACCTTTATGATAGTCTTCCTCTCTATACTCCTCTCCACACCTCTCTCTTCTGTCCTTTTGTATCTGTCTCTAGTGCTCCCTTTAGTATTTCCTGCAGAGCCATTCTCTTGCTCACAAATTGTCTCAGTGATTTTTCGTCTGAAAATGTTTTAATTTCTCCCTCATTTTTAAGGACAATTTTGCTGGATATAGAATTCTTGTTTGGCAGTTTTTCTCTTTTAGTAACTTAAATATATCATCCCACTGTCTTCTTGTCTCCAAGGTTTCCACTGAGAAAACCATGCACAGTCCCACTGGGTTTCCCTTGTATACGATGGACTACTTCTCTGCTGCTGCCTTGAAGATTCTTTCTGTCTCCCTGACCTCTGACATTCCAATTAGTAAGTGTCTTGGAGCATGTCCACCTGGATCCATTCTCTTTGGGGTATGCTACTCTTCCTGGATCTGCAATTCTAAGTCCTTTATAAGAGTTGGGAAGCTTCCAGTGATGAAGGACTCCACTAGTCCTTCCCCTCCCCCTCCCCCTCCTCCCCCCCCGGACACCCACAAAACATATATTCATGTGTTTCATATTGTCATTCAATTCCCTGAGTCTCTGCTCATAGTTTTCCATTTTTCCCTATATTTTCTTTTGCTTGTAGATGCTCTGTCCTCCACCCACCAATCCCATCCTCCTCCCCTCAAAATCCAACACTGCAGGCTTCCATTGTTTTTTTCATCTCTTCTACTGTGTCCCCCATTCCCACAAGCTCTGTGACTTGTTCTTTCAGACTTTTATTTCTTCTTCCTGTTCATTCCTTGCCTTCTTTATATCCTCCCCCAATTCATTGACCTGACTTTTGACGAGGTTCCCCATGTCTGTTTGCACATTCTGAATTAGTTGTTTCAACTCCTGCATCTCACCTGAATTGTTGGCTTGTTCCTTTGACTGGGCCACATCCCCAATCCTCCTACTGTGATTTATTATTTTTTGCTGGTGTCTAGGCATTCAATCACCCCAATTAGTTTATTCTGGAGATTGTCTTCACTTCTCTCACCTAAGGTTTTCTTGCTGGATGAATTTGTTGTCTGTCTGTTCTTTGACATTCAGCTCAGCTTCCTCTGGACCACTAGCCTAGGTTTTGTTAGCAGAGGAGAATTTTTCAGTTTTTGCCTTCCTGTTTCCTGCCTTGCCTGCACGGTGCCTCCTTCCCCCCACCCTTAGGAGGGTCTACTTAGGTATTATAGACTCCAGCTGGATTTTCCCAGATCAAACTGGCCTCCTGCAGAAGGAAAGAGTCACCTGTGTCAGTTTTCCCTGAGGGTGAGACCCAGCAAGTTGAAAGACCTTCCTGTGAAGTCTCTGGACTCTGTCTTTCTTATCTTGCCCAGTATGTGAGGCTTGTCTGCTTGCAGGTCCCACCAGTATAAGATGATGTGGTACCTTTAACTTTGGCATACTCTCCCTCCTGGGGGTGTGGTGGAGATAGAGGAGAGGTTGTAGGCTGGTTGTAACGGCTTCAAATTACCAAGCCCTTGGGCCTGAATTCCTTGAGGGAGGGATTCCACCTGAGTTGGGCCTCACCCCTCCCCTGGGGAAGGGTGAACTCCAGACAAGCTCTCAAACAAGCTTGTTTTTGCCTATGCCTGGGGCAGTTGCAGCCTGAGAAGCCCTGCTGCTGTATCCAAAGACAACCAAGCCTCTGTAGAAACACAGTCACAAACACCTGTTTTTTTCTTTTTTTTTTTTCCTTTTTCCATCAGCCCTGCCCCCTTAGTGCTGGGGCAAAAATCAGAGACCTCCACTTTGACTAGGTTCACCTAAGCTGGGGGCCTATTTTTTGTAGTCAGAATTTGTGAATTAATTCCACACTTGAAGCTCAGTTGCACTCAGCCACTGCTGCTAGTAATGTCCTTTTCCTTTCCCCTCTGGGAAGCAGCCTGTGGGGGAGAGGCACTGTCTGCCATGGCTTGGGTAACTCTAGGTGGTCTTGCAACCAGTCCAGCTGGTTCAGACTGGGGTACACTGTGTGTCCGGTCACTGACGTGGCCTCAGGAGCTGTTCTGTACTGTTCCTGGTTGTTTAGTAGTTGTTCTGGATGAACTCAATCCCACACCTTGTTAAGCCGCCATCTTGACTCCTCCTTTCTCCACTCATACTCTTTTTTTTTTTTATTAATTAAAAAAATTAACTAACACAACATTAGAAATCAATCCATTCTACATATGCAATCAGTAATTCTTAATATACACTCATACTCTTTTGTTAAACCCAACCTTCTCCATATAACTCCATCATCACCTTTGATCTTTCTCCCATTCCTTTTCTTTTTTTTTTTTTTTTTTGTATGCTGTATGGCAGGGTCACATTTCATTATTTTTCCATATGAGTATCCCGTTATTGCTAAGCTTCTCTGCTACCTACATAAGCTTCACAAGTGCAAGCCTCAAGATCAAGGGCTTGGCCTATTGATTTGGGTTTCTCTAATGTTTGACACAGTATCAGGGGTTTCTCCAGTGCTAAAATTTAATAGTTCAATATATTTTTTCCCCATCCCTCAAGGGACTTTGCCAATACTTTAAAAATACATATTTTTATTGGTAAAACTTAACATACAAACATGCAAATATTCTCAACATGTAAACATTCTATATATGGTGTACAATCAATGGCTCACAATATCATCACATAGTTGTGTATTCATCACCATGATCATTTTTTTGAACATTTATATTACTCCAGAAAAAGAAAGAAAAAAGAATAAACTCATCCATACCATAGCCCTTATCCCTCCCTCTCATTGACCACTAGCATTTTAATCTACCCAGTTTATTTTAACCTTTGTTCCCCCTATTATTTGTTTATTTTTATCCATATTTTGTACTCATCTGTTCATATCCTAGATAAAAGGAGCATCAGACACAAAGTTTTCACAACTATGCAGTCACATTGTAAAAACTATATCATCATGCAATCATCTTCTAGAAACAAGGCTACTGGAATACAGCTTTACAATTTCAGGTACTTTCCTCTAGCCACTCCAACAAACCATAAACTATAAAGGGGGCCAATATTTTTAGAATACAGCTTAACATACTCTGGGATGTATCTAAGCATTACATTAAGCTATACAGGATTAAAGGCTCTCATTCTTGTTCTGGGTTCCCTGTGTTTGGATTGTTTAAATGATCTATCCAGACAGGATGAGTTAGATTATGTGCTACAGAAAACCTAGGTTCTGGACATAATAAAATTTTCTTCCTTTGGTTTCAAAGATTAGGTGAAGTTCTAAAATACATGTAATGTATTCTGTACCCCTGTATTCTGAATCACCTTAATCCCAGTGCAACTGGATTCATTCTTATCTCTAAATGCCAGGTTATACATATATAAAATAGCCCCTCAAAATCCAGAAATTAGACCCTATCACTCTCTTTTTTTGCATGAGCAGGCTCCAGAAATTGAACCCAGGTCTCTGGCGTGGCAGGCGAGAATTCTGTCACTGAGCTACCATTACACCGCCCTAGATCCTACCACTTTTAAGTAGGCTTTTTCTTGATTTGGCACTCCCTCTGATGCTGAAGTCCTTAAACTATTTTCCAGAGCTTTGAGAAAGATGTTTCTGCCAGTTCTTTTGTTGGTTTGTTTGTTTCTACCAGTCTTGCTCATTGTTCAAAGCATCTGTGGGAGCGCAGAGCCCTGATTGTCTTAATTGCCTTCTTGATCAGGCAGATCTCCTCTCTCTCAGTTTTGAAGAACAATTTTTGCCTGATAAGGAATTTTTGGCTAGCAGTTTTTCTCTTTAAGTACCTTAAACATGTCCTCCTATTGTCTTCCTGATTCTGTGGTCTGATGAAAAAGTGACGTTTCGTGTTATTGTGAATTCCTTGATGTGATGAATCATTTTTCTCTTGCTGCTTTCAGAGTTCTCTCTTTATTTTTGGCATTTGTCATTTTGATTAGTATTTAGTAGGTCTATTAGGATTTATTATGTCTGTGGTATGTTGCACTTCATGCACATGTATATTTATATCTTTCATAAGATTTTGGAAGTTTTCAGCCACTATTTCTTCAAATATTCTTTCTACCCCTTTTCTTTCTCCTCTCCTTCTGAAATTCCCACATTGTGTGTGTTGGTATGTTACATGCTGCTATACAAGATGCTTAGGCTCTGCTTATTTCTTTCTCTTCTTTTCTCTATCTGATTTTCTGACCATACAATGTCTATTGTCCTGTCTTCTAGTTTGCTGATTCTTTCTTTTGCCTTTTCAAATCTGCTGTTGAACTCATGCATGAAATTTTACTCTGTTATTGTGTTTTTAAATTCCCATAAGTTCTATATGTTCCTTTTTAAACTTTCTAATTCATATTTTTGCTCACACACTATCTTTTATCTTTTAGTTCTATATCCAAATTTAGCTTATTTCATCCATATTTTCCTTTAGAAAGGAAATTGAATTCATTTAGAAGATTTGACTGAATGTCTTTCATTAGTTGTTCTATAGTCAGTGTTTCCTTCTGAAGTTTAAATTTGTTCCCTTGGATAAACCATCTCTTCTTGTTTTTTTCTTTTTTTTGTATAGCTTTTGCTCATTGGTTTAAGTCTGAGCATTTGATTGCTTTGATGTGCTAACACTGGAAGTCAGTTTCTCCCTCTTGCCTAGGGTTTTATTGTAGATTGTCTCTGTGTTAAAGATCTTCTTTAATGCTTGGGAAAATTTGTACTGGACCTTTAGAGCAGCCCATGTTTAACAGTTCAGTTTTCTCAGGTCTTTTGGCATCTGCCTCTTGTGCTGGACTTCTAGCTATTATATGTTATAGTTTTCCCACCAGGTGAGGATGCTTTTCCTCTGATCCTCCCCCAGGAGTTCTTGGCTTCTCCCTTTGTTTTTATATAAATTTTCTTCCCCAGCAGCTTTGATTTGCTCAATTGCTTTCCCATGTTTGGGCCACCTTTGCATTCCAGCTTGCATCCTCGGGACTGCCCTGCGTCAGTGGTTCAATTTCCCCTCTTCCTAGTGTTTTTCTCTGCCTCTAGTAACTTCCACATGAAGGAATCTTGACCCATGGAACCAGATGGAGTGAGTGTTAAAAAACACCTGATTTTTTCAATAGAAAAAAACCACACCCAATTTTTTCATGAAGTGCACCAGCAACTCGAGACTGATCTTGGAGTGTATGCAGCTCCCAATATTTATGCTGAAAGTTATCCTGATTTCCAAGGGACAACTTTGTATGCTTGGCCCCGTCCTTGGTACTATGTGTCCTGGGGTCCCCATGTCTGAATGTGTGGAGGACTCTATGTAACTGCTATGGGGGCTCTGTGGTCAACATCCATAGGAGGAGGTGCTCAGGCAGGAACACTGCTGTTGTGTGTCTCTTAAGCCATGTGTGCTGGCATATCCTACCTCTTTGTATGTGTGTTTTATTCAATTAAGCATTTATGGACTCTTTTCCCAGTCTCTGTAATCCTCCAAAATTCCAAACAGTTGAGTTTGTCCTTTTGTTTAGTGTCTCTAAGGGGAAACATTCATGGGGCTGTCTCACACTGTCATTTCGATGTCACCTCCATGTTTTTAATCTAATCCCATTCCTGGGCTGTGAACCAGTGTAAATAGGACCTTTTGAAGATGTTAATTTTTAATTAAGGTGTGGCCAGCTGGATCAGGGTGGTCTTAATCTGGATTACTGGAGGCCTTATAAATAGAATTTGAAAGTCACAGAAAAGAGAAATGTCATGTGATTGGATAGCCAAGGAACCCCAAGGATTATCAGCAGCCAGTACTAGAATGCTACAGTCTTCAAGCCTTGCAGATATCTTGATTTTGAACTTCTTTAGCCTCAATACTATGAGCTAATAAATTCCTGTTGTTAAGCCAAAACTAGTTTGTGGTATTTGTGATAGTATCACTGGCAAAGTAAGACAGGGTTCAAATAGTATTAGATTCTGGGTATAACAGCCAGAGAAGCATAATCTGGCACAATAAGTGAACCATATCATTTCTTAGCAAATTACTTTACATTCTGTGGCTCAATTTTGTCTCCTACAGAATAGAAATCTTAGAACCTGATTTGAAGTGTTGTTGAGCATTTAAAGGGGTAGATATTTATGGATCAGGGTTATTATGCAATTTTCCTGTAACAATCTTACAAAGTTCAGAAAAGTGAGCATGAATGGGATGGAGAGAAGTGGAACTTTAAGGGGTTATTAGAAGAAGCTGGTCCTGTGTAATATCACAAAAATACATACATTAGGCTTATGTCCTCATCTAACTATATATGAGAGGATTAAATTTTGAAAGAATTGTGAGGCTGACCTGGATAATTGCCAAATGATTACTCCCAGAAATTTGTGCTTTGAATTTGGTTTAGGAGGAGATTGCTGTGGGAGGGGAGATCTTGGGGAGACTTTATAGAAGAGGAGAGGTTTGAACTTGAAGAATGGAATTTGGCTTGGTAGTGGTAGTTATTTTGGTTAGAAGGAACGATTGAGCAAAGCCACAAAATAAGTGAGGCAATGTATGTGAATATTTTAGGCCTTTGGGCCTGGCCACATATACGTGCTTGCTGAGGAACTGGAAAAGCTTAATTTGATTGTAATAGCCAGTTTTAGGCCAGTGAGTGAGGAGTGAGGGCAATGAGAAGGGGGTGCAAGCTTTGGGACACTTGGAAGGGACTTGGTCAAGGTCAAAGGCAAGATCCAGATGGGTAATAAGGAGAAGGGGCTAGGACTTTTACTAGCAATAGTGAAAATTTCCTGGGAACTGGCTTCTAGTACAGTCTTTCCTCAGCCCCCAAGCAGCCAGAGCCCCTTTGGTTTCTTTCAAAGCTAAGTAGGATCTGAAATCCACTATCTCAGGGGCATGCACATTTTAATAGGGTTCAAAATTGTAAGATGAAGTTATATGTTCAACTAATGGACAAGTGAAGTATTTTAAGTAGTGTTGTGTGTTTGGGTGGTGTTCTAGTTTGTTAGCTGCCAGAATGTGATACACCAGCAATGGAACAGCTTTTAAAAGGGGGAATTTATAAGTTGCATGTTTACAGTTCTAAGCCATGAAAATGTCCCAATTAAAGCAAGTCTATAAAGCGTCCAAATTAAAGAACCAACAAGAGGTTATCTTCACTCAAGAAAGGCTGATGAAGTTCAGGGTTTCTCTCTCAACTGGAAAGGCACATGGCAAACATGTTGAAATCTGTAAGCTTTCTCTCCAGGCTTCTTATTTCATGAAGCTCCCCCGGGGATGGTTTCCTTCTTCATCTCCAAAGGTCTCTGGCTGTGTGGGCTCTCGTGGTTCTCATGGCTCAGCTGTGGCTCTCAACCCTTTTCCAAAATGTTTCCTCTTTTAAAGGATTCCAGTAAACTAATTCAGACCCACCTGGATGGAGTCACATCTTCCTCTAATCAAAGGTTAATACCCACAATTGGGTGTGTTGCATCTCTGTGGAGATAATCTAATCAAGTTTCCAACCTACACTGCTAAATAGGGATTAAAAGAAATGGCTGTCTCCATGACATGGATCAGGATTAAAACATGGCTTTCCTAGGGTGCATAATCCTTTCAAACTGTCACAGGTGGCTTTTCAAATGAGGACACCTTGTTTGGTGGTTATTCCTTCCAAGGTTGTCCCACACTGCATTGGTTCTCTGAGGCTTGCTCCTCCATCACTGGGCAAAAAGGCAAAGAGGACTTTTGGACCATGGGTGAACTGAGTGCTTGCCCTTTCACCTTTCACAACAGTCATTTTGGATGAGAGGCTCAGAAAGCAACACTTAGCAGAGTGCTCACCTTCAGCTTGAGAGAACTAGCCTGATGTTATAGTATCAGTATCTTCCTTGAGTTTACTCCCAGTGATTTTTCTTACTCAGTCCCCTCTCTAACTCCTAACCATGCATCTTTAGCAAAGAAGCTATAAGGGCACCAAAAAATTTATTATTGCCCTTTCTATATATGAGTGCCCCCAAATAGTTACCATTAACCTAATCTTTATTGCCCCTACTCCTAGATCTCAGTAGTGGGGAGTAATGGAGACCTATAGGATTAAGGTTTCCAGACAGGCATGCAGGAAATGGTACGTCTAAGTATGTCAGATCCTAATATAAGTGCCAGGTCTCTGCTCTGATTTTTCTAACCAAGCAATAGACTTTTCTAGGTTTATTTTGATGGACTTGACAACCAACTCAAACTTTGTAAACTTTTGTAAACTTTTTTTTTTGCATGGGCAGGCTCTGGAAATCGAACCAGGGTCTCCTGCATGGCAGGTGAGAATTCTGCCACTGAGCCACCATTGCCTGCCCCAGATGTCTTTGTATTTTGATGAGAGTCAGTCTGTATATGTGTTTCCTAAATCATACAGATCGATTACACGTTTATTCTGCTAAAGTTAATCTTTTAGAAAAAATCAGAGAGTAATTGTGCTTAAGTGAGTGGTGCATAAAAGTGGTTTTTTTTGAACCATCAAAAATGGATATCTTAGTTAGCTTAACCATAGGCATTTTTAAATAAAGTATCCATATAATAATTGTAAAGCCTGTGTTTGCACAGTAAGTTTCATAAACTAATTTGAAATTAAGGCAACAAGGAAAAAATCTACATATTCAGATAGTGATGTTCTTAAAGTCTAAGTATTAAAAACTAAGATACCATTTAATCAGATTTCAAAACTGTGAATGTTCTCAAAATATCAAGTAGAAAGTTTTTACAAATATCTGCAATGCTATAGTAACCTATGCTACTAAATATTTTCCTTATTTCTGGAAAATATGAAGATACAAATACTTTTACAATTAACATATAGAAATCCTTTTTTTTTTTTTTTTGCATGGCAGGCTCTGGGAATTGAATCTTGCCTTGAAAAAAGGTGAGAAAACTTTGTCACTAAGCCACTGTTGTCCGCCCAACATATGGAAATCTTAACCACCTAAAATGGATATCTTAGCTTATCCATAGGCGTATTAAAAAAAATGTAAGTAATCATAATAAAGCCTGTTTGTACAATATGTTTCATAAACCAATTTCAAATTAAAGCAAGGAAGGAAAAGAATATATAAATATAGGTATCAGAGTTACTTGAATTCTAAATATTAAACAGTATCTTAAATACCATTTGATTAATTATCAAAACTCTGCATTCTCAAAATATCAAGTAGATACCAAATATCAACTTTGCTATAGTAGTGAGCTATGTTACTGAATATTTTCAAATTTTTTATTTCAGGAATTTATTTTATTTAATATTACTATAACTGCCCATAGTTTTTAAATAACATTTTTAGTTGTAAAATATAACATGTATATGGAAAAGATAACATATATATATATATATATGGAAAAGAAAGAGAAAAAGCAATAATTCTCAAAGCAGACTTCAACAAGCAGCTACAGAACACATTCCAGAGTTTGTCATGGGCTACCATGCCCTCGACTCAGATGTTTTCTTCTAGCTCCTCCCAAACACTGGTGGCTTTATCAGAGTCATAATAATGGAATCATACAGTATCTGTCCCTTTGTGTCTGGCTTATTTCACTCAGCATTATGTCCTCAAGGTTCATCCATTTTGTCATATGTTTTGGGACACCATTTTGTCTTACTGCTGCATAATATTCCATTGTATGTATATACCACATTTTGTTTATCCACTCATCTGTTTATGGGCACCTGCATTGTTTCCATCTCTTGGCAATAGTGAATAGTGCCACTGTGAACATCAGTGTGCAAATGTCTGTTTGTGTCACTGCCCTCAACTCTTCTGGGTATACATCGAGTTTTGGTATTGCTGGGTCATAGGACAACTCAATATTTCGTTTTCTGAGGAATTGCCAAGTTGATTTCCACAGTGGCTGAACCATTTTACATCCCCACCAACAGTGAATAAGTGTTCCAATTTCTCCATATCCTCTCTAACATTTATAGTTTCCTGTTTGTTTAATAGCAGTCATTCTTATAAGTGTTAGGTGATATCTCATTGTTGTTTTAATTTGCATTTCTCTTATAGCTAATGAAGATGAGCAGCTCTTCATGTGCTTTTTTAGCCTCTGTATTTGCACTTCAGAAAAGTGCCTATTCATTTCTTCTGCACATTTTATAACTGGGTTGTTTGCTCTTTTGTTGTTGAGCTGTATAATTTCTTTATGTACACAGGATATCAGGCCTTTATCTGATATGTGGTTTCCAAATATTTTCTCCCATTGAGTTAACTGCCTCTTCACCTTTTTACTAAGTCCTTTGAGGCACAGAAGCTCTTGATCTTAAGGAGTTCCCATTTGTCTATTTTTTCTTTCACAGCTTGTGCTTTAGGTGTAAAACTTAAGAAGCTACCTCCTATCGCTAGATCTTGAAGATGTTTCCCTACATTTGTTTTAAGACATTTTATAGTACTGGCTCTTATATTTAGGTCTTTGATCCATTTTGAATTAATTTTTGTAAAGGGTATAAGGTAAGGGTCCTCTTTCATTCTTTTGGCTATTGAAATCCAGTTCTCCCATGCCCATTTATTGAAAAGACTATTCTGTCCTAATTGAGTGGATTTGAGGGCTTTATCTAAGATCAAGTGTCCACAAATTTGGTGCACTCTCAGTTCCATTCCACTGGACAGTTCTTCTGTCTTTGTGTTAGTACCATGCTGTGTTGACCACTGTGGCTTTATGGTAAGCTTCAAAGTCATGAAGTGATAGATCTCCCAGTCTGCTCTTTTCTTTTTTTTTTTAACATGGGCAGGCACCCGGAAACGAACCCGCATCCTCTAGCATGGCAGGCGAGCATTCTTGCCTACTGCAGTCTGCTTTTCTTTTTAAGGATATCTTCAGCTATCCAAGGTCTCTTTCCCTTCCATATAAAATTATTTATTATTATTATTTTTTATTACATTGGCAGGCACTGGGTATCAAACCAAGGTCTCTGGCATGGCAGGCAAGAACTCTGCTACTGAGCCACTGTGGCCTGCCCTCCATATAAATTTGATAACCAGTTTTTCCAAGTCTTCAAAGTAGGTTGCTTTTTTATTAGTATTGCATTGAATCTGTAGATCAGTTTGGGTAGAATTGAAATCTTGATTATTTCAACCTTCCTATTAATGAGCATGGACTATATTTCCATCTATTTAGGTCACTTTATTTATTTAGCAATATTTTAATAATGTTCTGTGTATAGGTCCTTGACATCCCTGGTTAGGCTTATTCCTAGATACCTAATTCTTCTGGTTGCTATTCTGAATAGGTCTTTTTTTCCCTTAGTTGTCACCTCAGGTAGGTCATTGCTTGTGTATAGAAACATTACTGATTTTTGTGCATTAATCTTGTATCCTGCTACTTTGCTGTATTTGTTTATTAGCTCAAGTGGTTTTACACAAGGTTTTCTAAGTATAGGATCATGTCATCTACAAATAATGAAAGTTTTACTTCTTCCCTTCCTACTTGGATGCTTTTTATTTCTTTCTCCTGTCTAATTGCTCCAGCTAGTACTTCTAATACAATGTTGAATAATAGTGGTGACAATAGGCTTCCTTAACTTGTCCCCAATCTTAAGGGAATGCTTTCAATTTCTCACCATTAAGTATGATGCTGGCTATGGGTTTTTCATATATGCCTTTTATGATATTGAGAAAGTTTCCTTCAATACCTGACTTTTGAAGTGTTTTTATCAGGAAAGGATGCTGGATTTTGTCAAATGCTTTTTCAGCATCAATCGATATGTGATTTTTCCCTCTAGATTTGTTAATGTGCTGTATTAATGTTGCTTGATCTTATGTTGAATCACCCTTGCATTCCTGGTATGAATTCCACTTGATCATGATGTATAATTATTTTAATGTGGTGTTGGATACGATTTGCTAGTATTTTGTTAGGAAGTTTTGCATCTATGTCTGTTAAGGAGATTTGTCTGTAGTCTTCTTTTCTTGTATCATCTGTATCTGATTTTTGTATTAGAGTAATGTTAGCTTCATAAAATGAGTCAGGTAGCATTCCTTTGACTTCATTTTTTGGGAAGAGTTTGAGCAGGATTGGTGTCAGTTCTTCTTGAAAAGTTTGATAAAATTCTCCTGGGAAGCCATCAGGTCCTGGGCTTTTTTTGTGGGAAGATTTTTCAGACTGATTGTATCTCTTATTGTTTAATTGGTTTGTTGGGATTTTTTATTTCTTCTCAAATCAGTATAGGTAATTCATGTGTTTCTAGGAATTTGTCCATTTCATCTAAGTTATCTAGTTGTTGGTATATAGTTATTAATAATATTCTCTTGTGATTTTTTAATTGCTTCTCGATCTATGGTAACAACCCTTCTCTCATTTCCAATTTTATGTATTTGTGTCCTCTCTCTTTTCTTCTTTGTTAGTCTAACTAGGGGACCATTAAGTGTTTTGACCATTGTTATATATATATATGAGTTTTGGAAACTCAGGACCCTGAAAAGTACCCCACAGGCAAGGCAGGGATGAAAACCCTAGTAATAATTCATCTACTGGAAGGCTGTTCTCTCCCCTCAGAGCATCCCACTTTCCTACTGAGTAGTTATTCTTCCTCTACTGTCAGCAGAAGAATAGGTCCAAAGGGCAGAGAGAGGCAAGAGGAAACATCAGGAGAGGAAAGTATTGCTTTCCTAACACCGCTCTTCTTCCTATTGCTTGCACTGTCTCAGATCCTCTAACTTGTCAAGCTCATTCCTCCTTCCAGGTGTTTGCCATTGCCTCTCACTTTGCCTGCAGTGCTGTTTCCCCAAATGGTTCCAGGGCTTCTCCCTCACTGCCTCCAGGCGGGGATCACATGCATCTCCTTAGGAGGCTTCCCCTGACTGCCATACCTAAAATAGCTACCCCTTCTCTGTCCTCTTCCTTCATTGCACTCACCACTTGCTCATTTGTTGCCTGACTCCCACACTCAATGTAAGTGCCTTGAGGACAGAGACTTTGTCGATGTGGCTCGTCACCGTATGCCCAGAACTTAGAGAGTCTAATCTTTAGTACATACTCAAAAATGATAGTTGCTGAGCGAAAGAGACTTCACTTCTCCTCCAGTACAGTCAGGACAGATATATGACTTAAGCTTGAACAATGAGGCCCTCTCTCCTGGGATTTTTGACTTTTGGGCAAAGGAGTCAGAATGGTGAGTGGCCATGGAGGACACTGGAGATTGTTCACTGTCACCGAGGTACAATGAGGGCAGTGATGGAAAGTCTTAGCCAGGCAGGTGTTCCTGCCCCCAGCTGCATGACCGTCTCCATTCCCAGCCTAGTTCAGTTTTCTGTTACTTTTATGATGTGTTAGTGTTTCCCAGAGCAATAGAACTGACAGGATGTATATGATATGCTTATGTATATGTATATTTATATGTATGTGTATATCTATGTATATATGTGCATGTGTGTAAAATATTAAGAGATTTGTTATAGGAATTAGTACATGTGATTATGGGGATTGGCAAATTCAAATTCCATAAAGCAGGCTACAGCAGGAAACTCCATTGATGGTGAAGCTGAATTTCTCTGGAGAAGCTGGGTGGCTGAAATAGAGATAAAAGTTCTTCTTTCTGACTTTTGAAACCCTCAGTTTTGACTTTAAGACTAACAACTGATTGGATGAGGAGACTCTCCTCACTGTTGAGAGCAATCTCCTTTGTTGGTTGTAGATGCAATCAGCCAAAGATGCAATTAACTAACTATAGCTGTAAATCCACCTGTGAAATATGCTCATAGTTACATTTAGGCCAAAACGTGCTTGACCAAGCAACTGAACACCATAACCAGTTTGACACATGAAATTAGCCTTCCCACTAATTCCTTTTGGTGTAAGTTATCCAGAGTGAGTGTCTGTTAGCAGCACATAAGAACCTTAATTGATACGCATATTGGAATACACACTATTCCAATCTCCATATCCTGTTCTGTCATGATCAGCACCCAGAAGGTGTGGCAAGAAAATACAGAGAATGGTCCTTGTGTGTGTGGCTTATGGAATTAGCCTCATTATTTTATAGCCCACATTTAATATTTCTATATCACCTGGATATGGCCAGACTGTTTAATTATGGATAGTTTTCTTTATTCTTTTTCCTTTTATTTGTTTATCATCTTCCTGGCTTGTTATGTTTAGATACCCAATTCCCACTCTGACTATTTGGCTGTTGTTTGTTTTTTCCATGTTCCTTCTCTCAGAAAGAAGTTTGATTAATGAGAATGCATTTTTGAAATAATTGGAGTTTTGTCTTGTCATTTACAGTTAATGGAGCCTCTCTTAATGTCTTGTAGGAATAAAGGTTGAGAATGACTGGTGTAGAAACAGGGTACTCATGTAGTTTTTTCCAGTACTCACGGCCATTAGGGGAGATGGCAGTCAGTTCTTCCAACTGAAATCTTTTCTCTAGGCTGATGAAAAACCATTATTCCAGAATAAAAGGAAGCTAGAAACACTGGGTTGACTCTTCAGGAAGATGCAGATCATGAATATTAAACAGTGTTCTTAGGGCAGCTTCCCTGGCCCAACAGACTTTTCCCAACATTCAGTAACTTCAAAAATGTGTGGTACCAGTAAACACTAAACGCTTTGTTTAAATATTAAACTTTAAAGTGCCGCATCAATTTTTAATGTGCAAGCTCTCCTTGAAAGGCTCCGCCTGGTTGTTCTTCCCTACCAGAGAAACTCTTGAGTCATTCACCCAGGGCTCGGGTTACAAGGAAAAGGCCGACCGTGTTGCACAACCTCCTCAGAGCATCTCTGAAAAGCCAATACGTGAGCAAAAGGCAGGCTGGCTCTGAATCACTTAAAGCCTCTGTTTCCAAAACTGCTTTATCCAGTCATATTCTCAGGAAGTTGCAGTCCTAGGAACTTCTTCAGTCAACAGATTTTAAGCCTTACCTCTTGCAAAGAATTGCTGACTGGAGGAGAATTATCTGGAACATGCCTGCACAGCAGTTTTTGCTGGTGGAATTGGGGGTCCCCAGGAGAATGTTCTGGAGTGAGAGTCATTCTTTTGCTTCCTACAAACATGTTTTCTGAGGAGTTAATGCAATATTTTAAAGAGGAGCTTTCATGGTCTCAGTTTACTGGGTTTCTATGTTCTGTCACCATAGATGGCTACTCCTTACTCTTCATCTTCATGTGATGGAAATAAAGATCCACAGTGGGTGGGACATGGGTTTGTAAATGGCAGGAGCCAGAGAAAGGTCTGGACCATGATACCTGACTCAGAACTCAGACAGGACTGTCCTGGTGGTAGAGGCGTGATGGACCATCGATCAGGGACTTTATTTACTTCATTCATTCATCCGTTCGCTCAAGGGTGAAAGGTCAGAAAGTCCTTGCTGTGCTTCAGGAGTGGCCAGCAGCCAGTGCGGAAATTCGATGAGATGTGGGGAAAGTGGTATGAGTGGAGGTTGGTAGTCGGTGTCTGGTGGCATTTGGAGGTTATTCTGTCATTGCTTCTTTTTTTTTAATTGAGAAATCTTCACACACATATATTCTATACATGGTGTAGAATCAATGGCTCACAGTATCATCACATAGTTGTATATTCTTCACCGTGATCATTTTTTAGAACATTTGCATCAATCATTCCAGAAAAAGAAATAAAAAGAAAGAAGACTCATGCATACCATATCTTTTACCCTTCCCTCTCATTGCTAGTATTTACATCTACTGAATTTATTTTATATTTTGTACCTCCTATTCTTTATTTATTTATCATTTTTTTTTACTCATCTGTCCATATCTTGGCTATAAAGAGCATCAGACACAAGGTTTTCACAATCACTGTTCTGACATTGCTCTTGTCAATCTCACCACTTCAGCCATACTGTCAGACTTGGTAGACTCATGTGCTGTCCAAACTGGATTTAGAAAGGTCTGACAATCATGGATATGTTATCATTTTAGACTTTCTAAGCCCATGCTTTAATATGATCTTGCTGCCAAGTAGCTTGGGTTATAAGCATGACAACAGGGATTTGAAATTTGGAAATAATAGAAGACAGTTGACTGTTGAGGCTTTGAGAACCCAGAATTTCATAATGATTTGCACAGAGGGGGAAGAAAATGATTTACTTTGGATATTAGGCCTGGATCATCTCTAAGCACTCAAAAGGACAGGACTGTGGTTGAACATTTACAGCTCCTTGTTTCTGTGCATTTGTTAGCTGCACTGCCAATAGGACAGGCACTAACTGCATATGGCTGTCTAAATTGAAATTATTTAAAATAAAACGAAAAAAGAAATTCAGTTCTTTGGTTACATTAGCCACATTCCAAGAGCTCAATGGCCACATGTGGCTAGTGGCTGCTACATTGGACAGTACAGATATAGAACATTTCGACTGTTGCCAAAAGTTTTATTGGACAGAGCTGGAGACAATAATGGGAAGTTAGGAAACTTGGGCAATAGAATGTCTCCAGTGAATGCCCTCTCCCATTTCCCTCAGTGGTATTCCAAACCTTCAGCTTGCTCCAGCTGTATACATTACCACCTCCTCAACACTTTTAGCAGGTTGTTTTGCCTCCAATCTATAAAGAAAATAGACGACATAAGTGTGAATCTTTTCATCCTTTGGTCCTCCATCCCCATCACCTGCTTTCTTGCACCTGCATGTTTCCCCATCCCTTCTTAGAGGAAGAAGCATCATCCTTCTGTTTATTCCTAATCCCTCTGTCTATGCATTAGAATAAATTCTTTCGTCTCTTCTCTTATATTTATATATAACTAAAAATGCTTTACTTTGAAATAATTAGATTCACAGGAAGTTTGAAAGTAACATAAAGGGACATCCTGTTTATCCTTCACCCAGTTTCCTCCAGTGGTAACATCTTGTATAACTATGTAGTAAACAATATCAAAATCAGAAAATTGATTTTGGTACAATCAATAGAGCTTATTCAGGTTTTACCAGTGTTACATGCACTCATTTGTGCGTGTGTAGTTCTATGAAATTCTATCATGTGTTAGATTCATGTAATCACCATCACAGTCAAGATATGGAGTAGATCTATTACAAAGATCCCTGGGGCTACCCCTTTATAACCACAGAAAATTCCTGTCTCCCCCAACCCCTTCTTAACCCCTGCAATCACTAGTCTGTTCTCCATCTCTACAATTTTGTTATTTCAAGAATGATATATATGAAACTTTATTTTTTCACTGACTGTAATTCCCTCAAGATCCATCCAAGTTGTTTTTTGTACCAATTGCTTGTTGCATTTTTTTTTCTGAGTAGTAGTCCATGGTTTGGATGTGCTACAGTTTGATTAGCTATTCATTCATTGAAGGCTATCTGGATTCTTTCCAGTTTTTTGCTATTATGAATAAAGCTGCTGCAAATTTCCATTTTTTTTTGTGACTTTTATTCAGTTTGCTAATGCACCTGAAATGGATTGGGTTTTATAAGGGGATTTATTTAGTTACAAGTTTACAGTTCTTCGGAGGAAAGGCAGCCAGCTGTCCTCTGGTTTCCCACAGGGGAAGGCTCATGGCAACATCTAATGGCCCTTTCTCCCAGTTTATGGGTTCAAATAGCTTTCCCCAGGGCGATTCCTTTCTGCATTTCCAAACATCTGGGCCTGTGTTGGCTCTGAGCACTGAGCTGAGACGTGCTGAGCAATACTGAGCTGCTTTTTTCTCTTCTGATCTCTCTCTTTTAAGCCTCCAGTTGATCAAATTAAAGCATCACTCATTGTGGAAGGCAGTCCCCTTAGCCGACCACAGATGTAATCAGCCATAGATGAATTTCACATGCTGATGATTTAAGTCCACAGCAACAGAACTGGGCACCATCATCTGGCCAAGTTGACACCTGACTCTAACTACTATAGTAAGTTTTCATTTCTCTGGAATAAATGCCACTAGCAATGTGTGAGTAATCCATTTTCCTTCATCCTTGACAGCATTTAGTATTATCATTACAATTTTTTATTTAGATGTTCTGATATGTATGTGATGATATGTTATTGTGGTTTTAATTGGCATTTCCCTAATGGTTATTGGTGCTGAATATTTTTCATGTGTTTATTTGCTATATATCCTCTTCAAGGAATTATCTGTTCATATTTTTGATGAAATATTTTACCCATTTTTTGATTGGATTGCTTGTTCATTTATCTTAAGTTTTGAGCATACTTTATATATTCTAGACACAAGGCCTTCATCAAGGTTTACAAATAGTTTCTCCCAGTCTATAGCTTGTCTTTTCATTCTTTGGTAGAAAAAAAGTTTTTCATCTTGATAAGGACTCTCTCCTATATTTTGAACTTACCTGTTTAACCAAACCTGTTCTACTGCTCTTTTCCCTCAGTAAAGAAACTGTTTTGTAGTTATCCACAGTGAAACATCCTTCTTTCTTGTTGCTAGATCAAGCAATGATACCATAATCTACCTGTTTCCCAAAACAGAAACCTGGGAGTCATACATGACTCCTTCAATCTTTTCAACTCCATCTCTAATTACGCACCAAAACATTGTCTATTCTTGCTATTTCTCAAATGTATTCAATTTTGCTATTTTATCCTCACCCATTGTCTTAGGTCAGACCCTTATAATTTCTTTTATTGCCAGGATCATCACATAGACCTCCTAGTCATACTCCTCACTTTGCACGTGACAAAAGCCAGTTTCCAAAATACTGCAGAATGATCTATTTTAAAATGCAACCCAATTATGCTATCCCCCTGCTTAAAAAAATCCTGAAATAGCTCAATCATCTCCAAAGTTTAAATTCCATAACATGGCATACATGCTGTTTTGTATGTCCCCCTCAGCTTCACCTCTTACTCCTCCCCCATGCCAGTCATTAGCTCCAGCCATTCAAATTTACTTGCAGTTTCTCAAATGCATTGTGATTTCTTGATTCTGATCTTATGCATACAATGTTTTCCCATGCCTCTCTGCTTGAGGTTTCTGTTCTGCATTCAAGGTTCTACAAAAGTGTAACTCCTCCAGGAAGACTTCCTGAATGCCTGTGATGGTTAGGTTGTGGTGTCAACTTGGTCAAGTGATGATGCTCAGTTGTCTGGTCAAGCAAGCACTGGTCCGACCATTACTGCAAGGATATTTCATAGCTGGTCGATAAACTGGAGGGCTGGTGTATTAAATCATCAGTCAGTTGATTGCATCTGTGGCTGATCACACCTGCAATTAACTGAGGCGTGCCTCCCAGCAACAAGATAATCCTATCATCTGAAGACTTTTAAGGGGGAAGAGAGACTCTTTCACTGTTTCTTTAGTCATTGAACTTCTCCTGTGGACTTAGTCCAGACCTGTCACCAGAGCTACCAGCTTCTCAGCCTGCCCTGCAGATTTTGGACTTTCCTGTTCCCATGGTTATGTGAAACATCTTTGTAAATCTCATATTTACAGATCTCTCCTTTTGGTTCTGTTTCTCTAGAGAACCCTGACTAATACATGCCCTCGGCAGGATTACCTTCTCTTTCTTACATAACATGTTCAGTGTAACTCAAAGAAGGGCTGGGACTGTATTGGTATATCTGTATTTATCCCCAGAGCTTGACAAAGTACATGGCACAAAGCTTATAATACTGTGGAATATATGAATGATTCTTAGCAATTTGATCCCCTCAATATTAAAAATACCTGTTTCTCCATTTCCTTTTCTGGATTGTAATCTCTTGAGCACTAGAACTGTCTCTAGTCTCTATCCCAACTCCTGGCAGAATGCATGGCTAGAAGACATTTCCAATAAACATCTGTTGGATAAATGATTGAAGGAGAGTGACATCCTTGCAACACGCTGCACATTAAACTCAGCTTTTTCACTTTGCTCATCCCCAGAGCTAACAGTTGAAAGCATGGAAAAGAACAGAAATTTCTGATGGTTTAACACATTTGTATGGCTGGGTGGGTACTTCTGGTTTAGGTACGGTTCAGATCCTGTTTTGCGCTATTGTTGCTACAAAAAGAGATGTTAACTTTTTGGGTAATCCTTTCTAAAATAGGTAAGTCTTGCCATTGAAATAACTGATTACAAAAAAAATTGAATTTGTCTGACTAGTTTTAGATTATAAATTTCTTTTAGGTGTGTATTATGTGTGTACTATGTGGAAACCAGCCAGGACTGACTTTAAGACAACAATATGGAACAGCCCTCATTTTCTTCATTTCTCTTTTAAGCTCTCTTCCCTCTGCCACTGACTGGCCCCATGCTACCTCCTTGATCCCTAAGCTTCCACTCCCAGACCATAGTACCCCACTTAACCCTAGCATTCTGGAGTAAATGAGGCTTGTCTTGCATTTATATAGAATATGGATGCCATTCTGTGTACCAAAAAGCATCCAGTAGACAAGCAGTAATTGTGAGGACCACAAGGGGTATGAACGAAGGAGATGTTTCCTGGTTCTTGCCTGGCATGGAATGTACCTTCTTCTCACACCAAAGACAATTAACCAGAAAAGGGAAGGATAGGCTATTAGGCTAGCCGTGGGTCTCTTGTGATCACCCCACCTCAATGACTATTAATTTCACTCTAATTCAGCCACCTAGTCCTATGGCCACACCTTGGAATTTGTCATTGTCAGAGACTATTACATCTGGAGTTTCAATTTCATATATCCTGCTCTCTGACTATGACCTTCTGTCTTTCCAGTTTGCTTGCTTGGGGAACTCATGGGCATAAACCTTTGACATCATCTAGACAGTCAATCCATTAATCACCAGCACTGTTTCCTTGCTTAATTCTCTCCTTATCTGAACCAGATTCCATAGTTCAATAGAATCAATCCTTAGCAATATCCTCAACTTCCCTTCTCCTTTTTATCCATCATACCTTTCTGATAAGACCCCAACCTTGAAAGAACCCTCCCATCTGTCTTCTCCATGCTTCCATTTGAGTAGTTAAATGTTGCTGGATAAAATCACACAAATGAGAGAACTAGGTGCACTGTAAATTCATGAGCTTAAGCCTCAATAATGCTCTCCAGCAATTCTGTTGTCCACCCCTGGCTTCTTTCTTTCTTTCTCTTCAGACTCCCATAGTACTTCTTCCAGCATTGTTCTCAACTGATTTCTCACCCTCAGGCTCAAAATTCCTCCTCATCCACATTTATTCAAACTTGCAGACCACTACACTTGCACCAGTCTTCACCTCATGCCCCCTCAGCAAAAGCCAATTCCTCCACTTTTCTCTGGGTCTCATCCACATTCCCTTCTATTTCTTACATTGATTTTAGTACCCTATGAAGAATTGTTAGTGGCATGAGAAGATAATATGGTAAATGTTAATTTTCACCACAATTATAATTACTAATTTAGATTTAATAGGATAATTTTTTGTATTGAATTTTTCCCCAGGAAACTTACCCAGACTAATTCCAGAAAATGAATCTGCCCCTTAGACAGCAATGCTCTACTTTCTATCATGAAATCGTCACTTTTTTACCTGATTTTTAAGTACCTCCATAATCCAGGCCTGTTTTATCTAATCTGATCTGATTAGGTTAGAAAGGGTTCTTCACTTTCTCATGTTATATCTTTATTAATGTCTTCACGTGATACACTCTCTATTTCCTATTAAGCTAATAAATGACAGGGAAGGAACTCCATCCCAGGTCTGTCTGTACCCCAAGTCTATCTTTTTTCTAAAATCATTAAAATGTAAATAATATCTATTTTATTTTAAATTATTAGGGAATAGCCTGACTCTAAAAAGTCGTAAAATGTCTTGACTTTTAAATTTAATTAAAATATTTTAAAACTTTGTTTACAAATATTTTCAAACATAAAAGTAGAAACTAGTATAATGAACACCCATGTAGTTATCACCCACCTTTAAAATTTTTAAACATTTTCCCCATCTTATTTAACGTACCCTTCCCCTATTTTGGGGGGTGGGGGGGAGTATTTCAGACCAAATCTCAGACGTCATATTTTTTCATGATTGTATGCTTGAATATACAGTTCTAACTAATAAGGACTTTTTTTTTAAAAAACGGACATGACCACTGCGGTGTTACCACACTGTGATGGTTAATTGTATGTGTAGACTTGGTTAATTATGGTGCCAAGCTGTTTGTTGTCCCACGGAGGTTATTTAGTGGATGGAATTAGCATCTACAATCAGTTGACTTTTAGCAAAGGAGATTGCCCTTTAGTGTGGGCAGGTCTCATCCAATCAGTGGGAGGTCTTAAGAGTGAGAATCAAGGGTTCCAGGGATCAGAAAGCCATCCTTTTAATCACTTTAAGTTAGGAGAGAGAAGTTAGACGGAGATATGTCCAGGAGAAGGTGAGAGTAGCAATGGGGATGCTGAAACCCTTCAGGCAGTAGAGGAAAGATCACTGGTGTAACTGTGAAGGTGATGGGTTAGGAAGTTATATTTTCGTGATCAAGCAGGGAAACCTCTTCTGACACATGCATACCAAGTGCCAAGCAGCAGAGGGACTCAATTCATGGGCTGCACTCATGAGTGGGAGCGTTTGGACATGAGAATTAGGACTGTGTCCTGGAAGGGTGGCAACATCTGTCATCTTATTCAGATGACAAATTATTACTGGGTCCTAATTTACAGTCACTAGAAATGACTGAGGAAGTTTGAGGTGGATCTCAAATTCAAACTGAAGCTGCAAGCCCAGGATCACTAAACACTTAGAAACAACAAAGGTTGTAACAGGGATGTGACGACTCAATCAACAGAATTGTACCCGAAGAAACAACAAACAGAAGGAACTTTGGAAAGATGTGGACCTAAAGTACTTAGAAAGGGTTAGAAATAAATCCAAATATGTCAGTAATCACAAGCTGGCTCTTGGATAAAATGAAAGTAAAATAAAATACAGTTATATGCTGTTAACAAGAGTCATATCTCAAACAAAATAACATATAAAGATTGAAATTAAGAAAAGTATATACCAGACAATTTCAAATAAAAAGAAACCAAATGTTGTAATTGTAATATCAACTGAAATAAAATTCAAGGTCAAACAACATCAAATGTTCCACACATTAACCCTTAAAAACATTCTTAGCAAAAGTGTAGATTCAAACTATAGAGAGCAAAAACTGATGAAAATACTAGGATAAATAAATTAGCAACCATTGTGGTAAACTTTAGAAATCAATATATTGAATAAACAGATAAGATCTAAGGGCTCTGAATAAATAACTTAGCTCACAAGCTAAGGATATGTATATATGTACATTGGTGTATATTTATAGCTATACTATTTTGTAACCCATTAAATTGAAAGAATACATTTTAGAAAAGGACAGATGGGGCATTCACAAATATGACCATCTGTAAGTCCAAAACAAAGCATATTTCAACATATATTACAAGAATAAAATTATTCAGTGTATTTCCACTAGCCATGATGTTAAAAAATGAGAAATTAACATGAAATACTTAAGACAATCTTTTGCCTTGGAAATAACAGTAAGAATAATGAAACTCTTTCACTTACAAAGTAATAAATATTGTTTCTTTCATAATAATGGTAAGATGGGTAAATTTTTTGGAATGTTTAATTAAGAAAACTAGAAGTTCTTTTGTAAATAGCATTGGGAATAAGAAAGAAAATTTAGCCATAGATCTGGAGAACATCTATGATCGCAGAAGATCATGGGATGAATTCATTCATTCAATGAGTATCTATTAATCACCTATGTTAATATATTATTTTATATCATAAATTTGACACACTGTTAATTTTCTGAAAAATTAAACAAAATCGAATAAAGAAATAGAAAATCTGGATAGGTAAGTAAACTAGAAGAGATTTTAAATGCAGTAAAAGATCAAACTGTTAAAAAGTCACCAGACAGCAAGTTTTTATGGGTGATTTCTATATGACGTAGGAGCATACAATTCCTATGTTATATTAGCTTGACACCAACACTAACTTGTTCTGTGAGGCTAGAACAAGTTACACAAAGCTGAGCAAGGATTGTGCACACAGAAAGGAACTCGGGGCAGAACTCATTAATAAACTTGACATGCAGGATTCCTACACACAAGCTAACAAATTAAATCAGTTATGCATGAAAAAACACTGCATTATGACCAGGTAGGGCTAACAGTAGAAATGCAAGGATGTTTCTATATTAGGTAAACTCAATTTAAATCGCTAATTAACAGTTTAAAGAAGCAAAATCATATACTATCTCAGTAGATATTGAAAAAATATTTGACAAAATTCAACACCAAAAAAAAAAACAAAATTTGTGCTACATACTGACAATGGAAGGAAACTTTACAAAGTTACATCTGAGAAAAATAAAGCAAAAAGCTACACATAGGGCAAGCCACAGTGGCTCAGCAGGCAGAGTTCTCTCTTGCCATGCCGAAGACCGGGTTTGATTCCCGGTGCCTGCCCACGCAAAAACAAACAAAACAAAAAATAAAAACTACACGTGAGGATGACTCATTGATAGTATTCTCTTGACCCTCGGAAACAAGATAAGAATGTTAATCATCACTACTTTTACTGGAGCTTTCGGCCAATGCAATCATACGTGAAAATAAATTAGGCATGTAAATATTAGAAAGGAAAAGAGGGAAACTATCATTGTATTTGGAGAAAACAGGTTATCTTCCTAGAAAATCCAAGAGAATAAAATGGCACTGCTGGAACTAAGGAGAACTTAACAGAGTAATTGGAAAGGAGATTAAAATGTGAAAAATAATATCTTTTCCATATATGACCATAATCATTCAACCTTCCAGATCCCAATAAAAACAAAAAATATTTTGCATCACTATCTGAAAACAGCAACAATAACCACAAAATATTCAAAGATACAAAAGAAAACCTAGGAAGTATGGCATTTCCTAAATATAAAAATTAATATTTTGAAAATGATAATTCTCTCCAAATATAATTGTAATTCAGTGTATCCCAGCCAAATCTTTTCATGTTGAATATAGCAATCATCTGGTCTTATTTTAGAATGTAAGCTATTTTCCTACTTCTGCTTTTGGAAATTATTCAGAAGCAACAACAAAAAATAGAAACAAGTGTAAATGCTACTTGCAATGAAACTTGGAGACAGTCCTGTGAGTGAATCACAGATTTAGAAGAAATGGATAATGATGCAGTGGAAGGTAAACAGGGATGCAGGATGAGGGCAAGAGGACCCCGTGAATGCAGAATTCAAATGAAACTGAGAAAGCACTAGTTCTCTAAAATAAAGGTTACACCCAAGAGGCCAAATCAACAACAACAATGCCAGGAGGGGTACGTGGGTTCACATATTTTGCATGAAAAAAGGGATGGTTGGGCCGAGCAAGGAAGCACAGAGACAAGCCATCTTTTCAGGAACCATTCTGAGAGCTAAGCAGTATCGAGGACAGAGTCTAGCTTATGAACAGTTCCCAAATTGCTGGCCTCTAATGTCTGATCAAGAAATCAAGAGAGAAAGTGAAAATAGTCAATATCATATTAAATAAGATACTGAAGTGATAAAAGAATATTATGAGCAAATTCATGGCAATAAATTAAAAATTTAGATGAAATAGAAAATTACTAGAAAAACAGAATGTGCTGAAAACTGCTAGAAGAAATGCAAAATTTCCAATTTTATATCCATTGAAGAGAATGAATAGCTAATTAAAAGCCTTCCCATAAATAAAACACCTAACCTCAAAGAAAACCCCTTAAAGACAGAGAGTAAGGTAGAACACATTCATGGGAGAATTCTATCACTCATCTAAGGAAGAAATAACACCAATTCTACACAAATTCTTCCAGAAAAGAAAAAAAGAAAGAAAAAATTTTTAAAGTATTTTTTGATGCTTACACAGTCATGTTTCTAAAATCTGCAAAGGATATTACAAAAAATTAATGTTTCTCATGAATATAGATGCAAAAGTCTGAAACAAATTATAAGCAAATTGAATCTAGTGATACTTAGAAGATTAATAGATCTTGACCAAATGTGGTTATTTAGATAAGATAATGAGAGACTGGTTTAACATTAAAAAACTCAATCAAGGCAATTCACCGAATTAACAGAATAAAGGAGAAAAATCATATGACCATCTTGGTAGGATTAAAAATAATCCTAAATAGAAGGAAACATTCTTAATCTGATAAATCTAAGAAATAAAAACACAAAACCCTCAAATAAATCAAGCATCAGATGTAGTGGGAAATATTGCAAGAATGGCCTCTTAAACTGGAAATGAGAGAAAAAGCCTACTAAAATTGTTTTTATTCAGCATCGTACTGGAGGCCCTAACCAGTGAAATTGAAATAAATATTAAAGATATGAGAACTGGAAGGGAAGAAATAAAACTCATTTAAATACTAAGATATGGTAGTTGAATAATATAGTAATTTGACATATGATAAAGAAGCCATTTAAAAATCACTGGGGAATAATGATTTTGCCCTTTGAATTAGCAAAAACTAAAGATTACTAGTATCTGATGGTAGAAGGTGCATAAAAATGGGTAGGTATGTAAACTAGCTTGATCTTTTTAGAGAGCAGTTTCTTAGGATTTTTTTTTAGAAATGTACTTATGCCTTAACCCATAAATTCTACTTTTAGATATTTATTGTAATGGAACATTTCACTTTGGAGAATTGTTTGTAATAGGGGAAAATAGATTATAATCTGAATGTCCTTATAATTAAACTAAAATATTATATAGCAGTTAAAATAAATGAGGGTAGCAAAAGATTATATGAACTGATATGTGAGAGCATATTTTATTTTGTTTATTTATTTTATTTTTTTGTCTTTTTTCCAGGACATATTTTAAAGCTTATGAAAGGGAATTGTAAACTAATACGCATAGTATGATTCCATTGATGTCAACACAATCTTACTATGTATGTAATGAGTTGAATAGCATTGTTAGCTCAAGTTTACCAATGTACCAATAGGGAAACTGAAGCACAGAAAAGGAAAGCTGGGAGGTCTGGAAGATGTCCTGGAGAAAGTGCATTTCAGGCAGAGACAAGAACCAGTACAAAGGCCCTGGGATAGAAGTATGCTTGGCTGATTTGAGAAAAAGCAAGGAAATCAGTGTGACTGGAGGGAGGTAAATGAAGAGGGAATTAGTGAGAGATCAGGGTGGCTAAGTGGCCAGATCATGCAGAGAAGTTTGGCTTTTTATTTTAAGAGAAGTGGAAACCATTGGAGGGTTTCGAGCTGGAAGGTGACTTGATTTGGCTTCCATTTTAAAGTCATCTATTTGGGCTGCCATGTTGAAAATAGATTGGAGAGGGACAAAAAATGGAAGTGGGAAGACTTAGTTAGGAGACTCCTGTAATAAGCCTGATGAGAATGACGATGGCTTGGACCAGCAGCAGCGGAAGTGTTGAGGACTGGTTTGATTCTGGATATATTTTGAAGATAGAGCCAAGAGGAGTTTATGAGAAATTATATAGGAGGAATAAGAGAAAGACAGGGGGTCTAAGATTTTTGAGTTGGTTAGCTAGAAGGATGGAATTGCCATTAACCGAGATGGGAAAGGTTAGGAGTTTGGCTTTTTGACATGTTTGGTTTCAGATTTTTATTAAACATTCAAGTAGATACGTGAAGCTGGTGAGTGGATATGTGTCTAGATTTCAGAGGTGCGGTCCAGTGTAGAGATGAAAATTTGGGAGTCCTCAGGATACAGATATTACTTAAAGCTGTGAGATTGGGTGGGATTAACAAGAGAGTGAGTGTTGATAGAGAAGAGAAGAGGTACACGGCTGATTCCTTCCGTATTCTAATAGGGAGAAGAAAAAGAATTAGCAAAGAAGACTGAGGAGCAACCAGAGATGTAAGGAAAGAAACCAGGAGTGGTGGTAACGGGGAAGTCCAATGGAAAAGTATGTCAAGGAGGAGGAGAGTGCAACTGGGCCAGAAGCTGCTGCTGGGCTAAATAAGATAGGGACTTAGAATTAATCAGCAGGTTTAACAACAGTGTGGTTATTGCTGACCTTGACAGAAGCAGTTCTGCTGACGAGAGAATGGGAGGAGGGGAATTAGAGACAATGAATCTAGAAGCAT
This sequence comes from Tamandua tetradactyla, assembly GCF_023851605.1. Lineage (NCBI taxonomy): Eukaryota > Metazoa > Chordata > Mammalia > Pilosa > Myrmecophagidae > Tamandua > Tamandua tetradactyla. The sequence continues at coordinate 107,420,507 of NC_135328.1, read as the reverse complement.
TATTTGGCTGTGAAGGGAAGCAGAAACATGGGGCAGTTTCTCCAGGGGTGGGGAGGAGAATTATGCTGTGGTTGTGGTTATGGTAGTTACTTTCCTTGTGGTTAAAGATTGGTGAATTAGTAGCATGTGTATGCTGAAGAGTGAACTGTAAGCAACAGGAAAATTGATCATAGTGGAGAGAACAAAGAAATGCTATGACAGATAGCTTTGAGAATGTGAGGGGTGGGTAGCTAGAAGTCTGTACAGTCCATCTCTAGTAACAGTTAGAAAGGCAGCGTATATCTGTATGGAAGCTGATAGGTCTATGAATTTGTGATGATAGGAGTATGTTGAAATTCTCTTCTGATTACTTAGTTTTTTTTTCTTCAGAGGAGTAGGAAGCAATGTCTTCAAGTGTGAGTGAAGATGGGGAGGAGGTAGTTTGAGGTGAAAGGAAAGTGGGCAAATTAGAGTGAGAGAATAAATGGTCTAAGGAAATAAAATGTGATTTATTTCGATAAAATCAGAGAATAAACAGCTATTTTAGAGAGAAAGCCTGAACCAAAGTAGGGTTCCTTTTTCTCTGAAGAAACAAAACCTACAGACCCCCTAAATCTCTTTCTTTTGTTTTCAAGAAAACAGTAACAAAAAAGTAAACTGCAGTTCTAACTAAGCTGGAAGACGTGATCACCTACTTAAAAAGAGTCAATGTATTTTATGCTTTCCGTCCCAGTGCTTGAGAAGCAGAAAGTGTTCCATATAACACAACTCAGATAGAATGGCCAGAGTACCTAGAAGAAGAAAATGTATGACATATTGACCAATCTCAAGCTGCACTGCCATGATCACAAAATCATTGCTGCAAATGAATAATGATAGAACACTATCCATTGAATGACAGAACCTATCATTCAAACCTGATTTGCCGTAAGGAGTCATTGGCAAGCCAAGATGAGATTAAGTGCTGTTGTTATACACTCTGTTCCTGCCTGAAGTAGCCTGATGGACTGAATTACATTAATTAAGTAAATAAGTTGAGATGGCTTTCAGAGACATCCAGATACAGCCAGTTCATCACATCTTTGGTAGCTTACTGTCCAGATTCATGATCTCTGTGACCTGATTTTTTTTTCAACAACACTATTAGCATGTCCTTGATAATGAATAATGGTAAGACTGTCAATTTATTTTGGCTTGTTTAAGAATAGGGTAGTGTCATGAAGCTAAAAATGGAAGTATTTTGAGGTTGGGCACCAGCATTCAGCAAAGTAAAATCAGTGGTTTCAAAGAAAACTCAATTCCCTTGGATATCATAATCGACATGTCTTTAAGTGAATAGTCAAGCAAGGTTCTCTTTGTCATGTAGGTAGTCTACGTTTCAGTTTTCTGTAACATTCTAAGTATTTTGTTAACTGATAGCTGATTTTGTGTTCCCTGCCACATGACTTGTTGACTTGATCTTTGTACCTTTTCCTAAAGAGCTTTGTTAATTTGGAACCTTTGAGAAGCAGACACCATGATGGTATTATATGTGCAAGAGGTTTGTTGGGGGACAATTCCTGTGAGGGGAAATGGGGAAGGAGCTGGATGAAATTGGGAGAGCTGTCAGACTGCAGTGCAAGTCTGACTGCTGTGGAGGAGAGGGGGTAGGAAGAAAGTTTGGGTAGAAAAAGTCTTAGACTGTGATGCTGTTCTAAGATGGTTTCTATAAGGCTTATGGGGAATCTTAGAGCCAAAGTCATCCATTATAGTAGACTTGCATCTTCCAGGAGCAGACCTGCTTTAGTATCCCTGATGCACATAACCATTGTGGGCACCAGCTAATGGGAAGTATAACCTCAGTTCCGACACAGTGATGTTTAGACTGTAGCAGCTGGGAATTTTGGCTAATTATGTTCCCCACTGTTTGAAATTTGACAGCTGTATCTCTCTCTCTCTCTCTCTCTCTCTCTCTCTCTCTCTCTCTCTCTCTCTATCTATCTATCTAATTTCCAGACTAATTTATTTCTCAGAGTCTAAAACTTTCTGTGAGCAGTTCACCTGGCCTACGCTTTAAGATTCAAACTCAAACTCAAAGCACTGTGGGTCAAGGTAGAAGATGAGAACATAACTGTCTTCTCCACTGCTATAGCTCTTGCCATCAGGACGAAAGGCAACAATGTTGATACGTCCAAAGTGACACTTGACTCTTCCAAACTCTTCTTCAGAGGCCAAGTGGAAGAACCTAGCCTCAAACATTCCAATCCTGGTGGAGGTTGTGGTTATATCTATGGCTTCTTGACCACCACCTAGCACCATGTGCTCAAAGTTGGGAGAGAGGGCAGCTAAGTTGACAAGATGTTCTGTCTGGAAAGTCTTTTGGAGTTTGAGGGTTGTGGAGTCAAAGAGCTTGGCTGTGTTGTCCTTGGATGCAGTGACAAACATGGTCATGTCCTTGGATAACAGGATGTCATTGATCTGCTGGGAGTATTCCTTAACATTCACCAATATCACTCTAGACTTGGCACTGTACTCCTGAGCTCTCCACTCTCGTGGCCCGCCATGATGCACTCCCCCAAGGCCCCAGACAGCACTGGCGATCTTGGAGTTGTTGCAAGGGATCTTCATGTAGGGCTTGTTATTGTGAGATCTGGCTTGGATCCTGCAGGTTAAAGAAGCTTACAAGGCACTGATAGTCCATCTGCTTGGCTGAGAGAACATGATGATGTTCTCCCAAAGTCAAAGCCACAGTTTGGGACAGCTGAGTTGGTCTTAAGTAAGGACAGCTGTTTCCCTATTTCATAATCACAGAGATGACAGCTATATACCAGCAGAGCCTGTAAGGACATGTGTGGTATCCCATTCAGCATCTGCACACCACATAGCTCCAGTGTGGCCAGTGTAGGTGCCTAGCCTCTCACTGTTCATGGAGTACCATACATTGAACAGTAGGGTCCTTGGCCATGCTGAAGAAAGCAGTTCTCCCTCATGGGTGTCCTTGTCTGCATACTGGACTGCTCGTGGCCCTGCAGCAGGATCAGCTTCTGTGGAAACAGGTCAGGTGTGTCAGCACCCAGAATCGAGTCCCTGCCCAGCATGGGACCCCTATTCCAACAACAACCCTTCACTCCAGGTTTATCTTTTTATAAGTAAAATGTTTTATTGCAGTATAACATAATTCATAAAATGGTACAAATCTTATTTGCATAGCTCTTTAATTTTTTTTCTTTAAAAAAGATGTAGAATGCATCACAAATTTGCATGTCATCTTTGCACAGGGGCCATGCTAATCTTCTTTGTATCGTTCCAATTTTAGTATATGTGCTGCCAAAGCGGGCACTCTTTAATTTTTTTTTTTAATGCTGAGGGTATTTGTAATAATTTACCTGCAGTAGAATGCACACATTTTAAAGTCTGCAGCGCAAAGATTTTTGACAAGTGTATACACCTCTGTCACCATTACACAGGTCAAGAGATAGAACATGTCCTTCACTCTAGAAAGTTCCCTTGTGGGGTCAATCCCCCTCCCCCAAACTAGAGGCAACTGCTACTCTGATTTCTATCACCAAAGATTAGTTTTTCCTGTTCTCTAACTTCAAATAAATAGAATAACACTTATGTATCCTTTTGTATCTGGATTCTTTTACTCAACATAATATATATATTTTTTAATTAGCGAAGTTGTAGATTTACAGAAAAATCATGCAGAAAGTACAGAGCTACCATATGCCCCACCCTCCCCCCAGATTTCTGTATTATTAACACTTTGCAGGAGTGTGGTACTTTTGTTACAAATGATGAAACACTATCATTATAATTACATTATTAACGATAGTACATACTTTTAAAGGAGGCTTATCTGGGAGGCCTCTCCAAAAAGGTGGTCTTACCACCAGAAGGTCTGGTGCCAATTCTAGTTATGTATGGCAGTGCTGGTGCACCATTTAAAGCTGATTCGCAGTCATAATAAATTTGGGAACCTGCACCACTCAGACACCTCATTCTTCTTCTTTTTTTTTTTTGACGCCTAATTCTTTTGAGTCTGATGGGTGTACGAAATTCCCAGGCATCTTACGTTAAATGATCTTGTCCTTTTCTATTGTTGTAAGAGAACTAAAACGTTTCCTAAGGAACAGAAAACAGTTCTATGTATACAAATATTTAATGGATAGAAAAATGTGTTTGTGGCCTCCATTGAGATAGGAACAGCGATTCATTCATTCATCCAATCATTTATATAATTCTTGTTTTCAACAAATATTCACGAGCATCTACTATGTTCCATGTTTTGTGTTAGCCACCAAGAAGATAGACAAAAATGCTTAAGAAACTTGGGGATCTCACAATCAAGTTTGGGTAGAACTGCAAATGAATCATTTCTGTGGAAACCATCAGCTTGAAAACAGTGGTCGACTGGAAGCAACAATGAGGAAGAAGTAACCAGCAGAGTTACTGTGCCCCAGCAGGGCACATGGTGTTCACTTGGAAGAACTAATCTGGTTAATATTCAGTACACATATTTACCGAAAAACCTCTTAAAATTCAGCCAACTCTACTTACTACGAGGGCTATAGAGGTAAACACAGCATTTGGACAGAAGAAAAAAAAAAGGAGAGGCAGCATTTTTCCTGCAGGTGCTAATGGACTCAAAAAATCCCAGGAAAATCGCGAATGAGAATCAGCTCTGCTCTAGAATAGGTATTTATGGGGTATGTCCTGAGGGGGCCTGGATGTACTGTGGTGGTGGGGACTTCTGAACTGTGGAGATTCTCATTCTCTGGAGAATGTCAGTGCCTTAGCTTCTGCAATTGTGTGTGCAAAGACAGAGAGTGGCTGACACAGGGGTGAAGAGTGGAGGGGAAATGGCCAGAAGCATAGTCCATCTCTAGGTACAAAAGGAGCTGACAAGACCTAGACACCAGGCTAGCTGCTTTTGGTGCCAGGTGGTATCTGTTGAGGTGGGATGGTTAAGATTCACAGAGGTAGGAGGGTTTGTCTGGAATTAACAAAGGCCCAATGGCTGTAAAATGTGAGAAAATCTGTAGGAGCAATGCACACAGTATTATTGGGGCACAGTAGAAGAAGAAGTAACTCCGGGGAAGTTGGGCAAGATGCAACAGAAAGGACACACATTTTCCCCCTCTTATGAATTTCTTTCTATAAAAGTGCTTTTAAAAATCACTATTTAAATAAGTGTGAAAAAAATCAAATAATACCCAAAGTATTATAACCCCAAATAGTTGTCTTTTGTGTTATTTACAACGACCACCTCAATCCCACTCCCTCAAGGCAAACATTTTAACTATCTTATTTTCTATTGGTCTGTGTATTTGAGATTATGCTTATTATGGTATTTCTTGATTTACTATAATGTTGACATTATTTGTTGATTTCCTATTAGGATAGATGAAGATTTTGCTCTTTCAAATGTCACTCCCTTTCCAATATCCATCCTTCCAAAGGTTTTTGGTTAAATCAATATTCAGTGCTGGCCTTATTATGATCATGTAAATATTGTTCACTACAGACCCAAGTATTTTATATGATTATTTCCTTTTTGCATAATTAAAAATTTTTCCTAAAAACTTCCATATTTCTATGGGCTTTTCCTTAATTTAAAATTTTTCTCTTCATATCTATTTTATGTCTCTCAATAGATTATCCCCCCTACATGCCTAAGCATATCATGTGATCCTAAGTCCCCTTTTCTTCCTCTCAGAGAGCTCTATCCCTTTGCTCTAAATTGGATTTGTTGTTTTTTAGTTCTATTACTTAGCTGTTTTTGGGTATTTCTTTTTGTTATCATCCTGGGACTTTCCATTACTACTTTTCTCTACGAGAGCCTTGGTTTTCTGGATCTTTTGTCTTTCCTATTTTGTGGTTCATTAATTTGGTTTGTTGGAGCATGACTTTTGTAAAATATTTAGAAACAGGTGCCTGGCAGATGAGTAGAGTCTTGACAGGTTTAAAAATGTCTATTTTACTATTGCTCTTGAAACTTTGATGTTGACCCTTGTCTTAATTTTCCCAGAAAATGTCAATGGGACACAGACAGGTCTTGATGCTACTGATCGACAGTTGAAGTTAACAGTTGCAAAATGCATTCCAATTTTTAAAGGATCTTAATATGTGAAAGAGATGTGGCCCTTAGAATAATAATTGAAACAGAGTACTTTGGCTGGGTATAAGATTTCAGGTTGAAAATGATTTCTGCATATCAATTTTGTCTTCTAAGTTCAAGTGTTTCTGTTGAGAAGACAAGTGATACATTTTCCTTTGTTGAAAGTTTGTAGAATCAGCTCTTTATCTCTGATAACTTAAATTTCATGAAACTGTAGTTATAACATATATATTTTTTTACATGGGCAGGCTCCAGGAATCGAACCTGGGTCTCTGGTATGGCAGGCAGGGATTCTGCCACTGAGCCACCACGACACTACCAAAACTGTACCTTTAAAAGGGGCTATTTCCATTCCTTTATTTTTATTTTTATTTCTTTGACATTTGAAATGGTTTTCAGTCTAGAGACATGTGTCTTCAAGTTCTGGGCAATTTAATTTTACCTTTTCTTTAATCTATTTTTTCCATTTCCATTTTCTGTCTTTTTTTTTATCCCTGGCATTCTTATTAGGCAGTTGTCTTCCTACATTGATCTACTAAAACTATTATCTTTTGCCTCCTATTTTCTAACTTTTCATTGCTTCGTTATACTTTTGGAGAGATTTTGTTGACTTTATCATCTAACATTTCTGGTAACATCTTTAAAGGTTCTATTTACAGGTGGGTTCACAACCACAGGACCAGGAGTTGGAACCTGAAATTGCCATTGTGGAGAAAATGATTTAATCCCCAGCAGATGGAGTAGTTCCCATGGAGGCAGAAATTCACATTTTAAGTTCAAGATCTACTAATTGCTAACTTTGTGACTGTGGTTCAGACACTTCATAGCCTCAGTATCCTAACTGATAAAATGGAGATAATGAGACCTATCTTGTTTAATCCACTAGATTGTTGTATCAAATTAAATAATATGTGCTTAGGCAATGACTAGAGTTTAATAACAGTTGTTATCCAATTAGACTTGGGGTCACAAGATCTGGGATCAGAATCTTACTTTGCCTCATACAGGTTATATATTGTTGAGCAAGTGTTTTGAATTCTCTCTCGAGTCTCATGAGCAGAGGCTTAATATCCACCCCACCCCTACCCCATATCATTGCACACTCTTGTCAGTGGCCTGGGCATCCCCTCTGTATTAGTCAAGGTTCTCCAGAGAAATAGAACTGATGTATTATGAGATTTTCAATAGGCATTGTCTCATATGATCATGGGGGTTGGCAAGTCTGAATTCCATAGGGCAGGTTGCAAGTTGGGAACTCTGATGGGGATCTTGATAAATTCTCTTGGAGAAGCTGGTTGGCTAAAGTAGAGATTTAAAAAAATTCTTCTTTCTGCCAACTGAAACTATCAGTTCTCCATTTAAAGCCTTCAACTGATTAGATGAGATTTCTTTCATTGTGGAAGGCAATCTCTTTTGTTGTTATAGATGTAATCAGACATAGGTACAAACACATGACTGTTGTTTTAATACACAAAATTCCCTCACAGTATTAATCAGGCCAATAATTACTTGACTAAGCAACTGGACACCATAATCTAGCCAAGTTGACACATGAAATTAACCATCACACCTCTCTCATTTTACTTACTTTTCCTGATTGATTTTCTCCATTCTCATTTTCCTGCCTTCTCCCCTCTACTCATAAGCAACCATTCTGATATGTTTGTGGTAGATCCTTATATTACATTTATTTTGTAAAATGCATATGGTTTTTCTGTATGAAAGTATTTAAATTTATTAAAATGATGTAAGCTATAGTTTCGTTCTCTTCCTAACTTTTTTTGCTACCAACTTTATTCAAAGATGCTTGTGTTACTGTATATTTATGTGGCTTATATTACTTTTAATAGCTGCATAATATTCTCCAGTATTTCATTTATATATTATTTCTAATGATGGACACTTGGATGGCCTCCAGCTCTCTCTACCACAAATGATACAGTGATGAGCATTTTCATACATATCCCTTCATGGACCTGTGTGAGAATTTCCCTGGGACTATATGCTGAGTCCTAACAATATATGTATACCTATTTTCACAGTGCTTGGTCATACCCATCTCAGAACAATTGTACCAATCTATACCCCCACCAGCAATTCAAAAGTGCTCCTAAATTCCATATCCTTGCCAATACTCATATTATCCAGCTCCTAAATTTTAGCAACCTGTCTTTTTGTAGTTGAGTTGTAGAAACTTTTATACATTCTGGATGTTGAATACCATCAAATATTGGTTTTCCAAATATTTTCTTCTGTTCTGTAGATTGTCTTTTTACTTCATGACGAAGTCTTTTGATGAAAAAAAGTTTTAAATTTTGATGAAGTCCCATTTATCTATTTTTTCTTTTGCTCATGTTTTTGGTGTAATGTTAGATAAACCATCGCCTAACACAAAGTCCTGAAGAGCTTTACCTTTTTATTCTAGGTGTTTTATAGTTTTGTTCTTTTATTTAGGTCTTTGATTCATTTTGAGTTAACGTTTGTATATAGGACGAGGCAGGGGACAACCTACATTCTTTTGCATATGGACATCCAATTCTTCCAGCAACATTTGTTGAAGAGAATATTCTTTCCATGCTGGCAGCCTTATCAAAGATCAACTGGCCAAAGATGTGAGGGTCTATTATGAATTCTCAGTTTGATTCCCCAAGTCCAACAGAAGCTTTCCATCCCAAAAAATTGGTTCAGTGAATGGCATGTGACCCAAACAGAGCCAGTAAGGGACAATGAGACTTTTGCAGGGACTCCTGTATGAGAAACGCTACAGTTTCAGCTACACTTGGATCTGGTGCTACTTGCAATAGGCGTATTTCCACCAGATGAAAAGGCACAAAAATAGTGGAGTGAAGATACAGGGAAACTGAATTCTGAGGACACTGTGTCTCAGCAGGTACCCTGCTGCCTGAATGCAGTCCTCATCCCAGACTTGCACTTTCTTGAGTTAATACTTTCCCTATTTTGTTGTTTAAAACAGTTTAATTGTTTTCAAACTTGCATTAAAATGATTTCTCACAATAAAAAGGAGTTTTGCAGCTTAACTCCTTCTTCTATGCTAGCCCTTAAGTATATATATATACTTCTCTACGTCTCCTCATGTTTAAAAGATAAAAACAACCTACTACTTCAATGATTAAATGAAATAATCATCATATCATTTATATCATATTAAATTACATATTAATATTGAATTGTATAATAAATTGAAAATCATGAATTCGTTTGACAATGCCAAGGTGCAAGAAGCATCACACAACTTCTTTTAAAAATTAAATTATATCAGGTTCTAACCCCCCATTTACTAGGATGGGAAGACACCCAATATCAGTCAATATTGAGTGCAGCTTCCCTCCTAGCATGGTATACGCATTAATAAAATACTTAGGAAAGAGCTTTTGGTCTTTGGTCCCTCATTTTTGCAACTGGAAGCCTCTTAGTGCAAACCTATATGGGCCACTAAAAGGTAAGTAGTCTCAAGCCTCTAAGCCAAGTATGGACACCAGCATCTTTTGTGTGACCCTCAAACCATGTCGATTGTTTAGTCCCTCCAGCAAACATACTGGCTAACCCCATCAGAGGTCCTGCTGTGTCCTTGACACACCCATGCAGGATACTGTGCTTGTTGAACATGTCTACTTTTCTTCCTCAAGTGTCTGGAGAGGGAAAAACAAACAAGGAAAAGGAAAAGTCATCATGCAGGAATGAGATCCCAGAACAAGAGCACATGGAGTGAAAGCCCATGGGTGGCAGCTATGTAGTATAGTCCATATTGCATAGGAGGATGGAGAACCCTAGGAATGAGGAATTCAAGTAGACAGATGATAGTTTTGATCATATAATAAATATGCACAAAAGATTAACATACACAGAAACCTGGTTAATAAAAACAAGTAGAAAAATAATTGCTTGCAGGAAGAACAAATGATGTCCAAGAGAAGAAATGTAATTACACATCTTGACAAAAAAGTCAACAATGTTTATATGGTCATAATAACGTGACAAACTGAGTATTGATTTAACCAGGTATTATGATATAACTATGTTAAGATGTGGAAGGAGAGTGAGGGGTGGAAGAGAAAACCAGATCCTTAGCTTCCTTTGCCAGAGAACAGTATATAACATCTAAAGTTGTTGAATCAAGAAATACTGATAAATACTCCATTTAAAAATATGGAGACGCATAGTACAAAGAATAACTAAAATGACTTAAAGTGGTTGACTTGGGAAGCAAGACTTGAGGTGGAAGTAGTTGGGGGACAGGAAACTTCTGCTTTTTGTTTTAAGATTTTTAGAATTATTTGACTTTTAAAACAAAATGCATGCCTCATTCTGATAAAACTTTAAAATTAATGTAGAATATAATAAGTTAAAAAACAGTATTCACCACAGGGTTCATTGTAAAATCTGCAAGTCAACCTGATGAGATTTCCATCTCTAGGAGTTAAAAAGGCTCGATACTTTGAAATGCCTTCCCACCACAAAATACTCAAATGATGGATAAAATAGAGTAAACATACTTTTAAATTCATCGTGCAGCTCAAAGTTAAATAATAAGTAAAGCGTTAAATTAAAAAAAAAATACTGAAATAAAATATACAGCTGAAACAAGAGTGGTGAGTCAACACCGTCATTTACTTCCTAGATGACTTGGGGGTTGGGTGAAGCCAGCAGCCCATGCCATTCCACCATCTTGTCAGGTACAGAAACTTCTTTAGTTCCTTTGTGTCTCATCTCATTCAACCTGCTGCATATATATGAAAGTGCGATGCATTATTGCTATTAACAACAAAACATTCTATAAGTGCAAGGGACAATTATTTCTCTTCAAGGATATTCTTCAAGCGTATTGGGGCTTCATGTTTCTCATGTGCCTTGTGTGGAAGTTCTAGCAGCTGCCTGGCATCATTTTTTCTTGTGGATAAATAATGCCATCTGAGTAAATATTGTAATTAGGACCATAGTGGCACATTTTGATTGCTTTTAATTAATAACACTGACCGGAGTTGTTTCTTAGATGGGACACTAATCATCATTAATGACGAAGCTGTTAGAGTTACTTCAGAAATTCTTGGCTGAAAATCCTTGTGAGAGCAAACTACAAAGTTATCCAAGCAGAAAAAAAAAAACTTTCTTCAATTATCTCATTATTTTGTATTAACCTCCAGGAATTTGTAACAGAAAAATGTAAGCAGCTAGAAATTGGCATATCCCACATGTTTTGTGAAGAGAAGATGGTTAAAATTGAAATATAGAGAGCGAGACTGGAGCAGTGTGAACCTGGGCTCTGTTCAGTCTTTGTTCTTAGGAAATTTTAGTAAAATTGTGTTAAAAATAAAAAAGTCAGCATTTATATGGTCTTAGGATTTGAAACCCTCTAATCCATTTAAAACTTTAGATTTATGGAATTTTGTTTTTGAATCATCAAAGTGGCCAGATAAAGATGGTTCATGGTGCCGTAATAAAGCTGTGACTCATTACTTTCTGCGATGACATCATTGTGCCATTTTATCTTTACAAAATTTAAAAAGGTGACAATGACTTATAATTTATTTGCAGTGTGCTGTTCTACTCTCCTTCCTAAAAATTAATCTTCCACTTTGTTCATTCTCTTAAGATTCATTGATTATGAGCAAATCTTCATAGAATTATTTATTTTAGCTTTCTAAATAATACGTTGAGATTTTTATTAAAAATGTTAAAGGCTAGTTCTGTTACATTTCCCCTAAGAACCCAGTAATGATGCTACCAAGTGTGTGCCAAGGAAAGAGCGAGTATGAGTCGATGACTGTCTCCAGGAGGAGTGCCCACCTCTGCAGCTTCAGCACTAGGGAACCATTCTGCTCTTCGGGACAAATCACATTCTCTGCCCAGGGTGGGCCTGGGACAGCTTGAGAAGTAAGCTGTTTCTCTTCAGTATCCTTTCCTTCCCCTCCATTTTTACTATACTGTGCCATGGCTAAGACCCCTTTTCCCACCAAAAGGACCCCCACTTGGTTCTGCCTCATTAACTCAATTCTGCATGTGTTGACCATTTACCAGACATTGTCCTCACCTCAATTTTCCAGGGAAAGGAAAAGTGGCATTGAACTAGATTTTGATGAAGAAGCAGAAATCAGTAAGGTAGCGTTATGGGTCATGGAGGGACCCACATGAATTAAACCGTGGAAGCTTATAAGGTTCTGATGTATCTGGGGAATGGCAGGTCATCTAATGTGACTGGAAATAGGTTATGTGATGTATGGAAACTGCGTTGGGGGATAGAAGAGATGGAATTGGGAGAGTAGCTGCCAGCTAGACTATGAAGAGCTGAGTACTAGATAGGTTAACTTTAACCTTTGGAGACAATATCTTCATCATGGCCGTCTAACCAAGCCTTTATCATTGTGAGAATTTTAGGTCAAGTTGGAATGGGCAGGACTAGGTTCTACAGCAGGGGTTGGGTTGCTGCTTGTTTTAATAACTTCTGGGCACTAAGAATGATTTATACATTTTTAAATGTTTGTTAAAAAAATAAAAGAAAAATGATATTTTGTAGGTATGAAAATTGTACAAAATTCACATAAAATAAAATTTTATTGACACAGCAATAGCCATTAGTTATGCATTAACTATTTTTTGTGCTACAAAGATAGAATTGAGTAGTTGCAACAGAGACCATAAGGCTCACTAAGTGTAAACTATTTACTATCTGGCCTTTTACAGAAAAAGTTTGCTAACCCCTGGTCTAAGTTACTCAGAGACAAAGGAGTAAAGTTCTAATCAGGAAGCCCAAACTGGAATAGATAAAGTTTTGTGAACCAGTCCACAAAACACTTAAACTAAATTAATTCAAGTGATGATGAATTTTCTCAGCATACTTGGAGGTTTTTCAGTATGAGATTTATGGATTAGAGATTTTTAAAAAATTCAACATGAGTTCTTTGAAATCTGGAAAATTGTAATAATTGTGATTGACAGGTATTTTCAGGACTATTCACATAGTTGAAGAGTCATATGAAAAAAAGGAGTATCTTTCAGATTCGGAGATCCAAAACAGTACAAATAAATTCCTCAAAGCTTTTTCTAAAAGTTGAGATGAAATCCCATAACATAAAATTAGCCATTTTCAGATATACAGTCAGTGGTGGTCTTTAGTTATTCATAATGTTGTACAAACACCACCTCTATCTAGTTCTGAATTATTTTAGTCAGTCCCAAAGAAAATCCAATACCCATTAAGAAGTCACTTCCCAATATCTCCACCCCCTACTCCCTGGCAACCATTAGTCTGATTTCTCTCACTATGAACTCAGCTATCCTGAATAGTTCATATAGATGGAATCATATAATATATGACCTTTTGTGTCTTGTTTCCTTCACTTAGCATAGTATTTTTGAGATTCATCCATGTTGTAATATATATCAATACTTAATTCCTTTTTATGCCATTTTGTTTAACTGTTCATCTATTGATGGAAATTTGGGTTGTTTCTACCTTTTGGCTGTTGTGAATAGTGCTACTTTGAACATATGTGTACAAGCATTTGAGAACCTGTTTTCAATTCTTTTGGTCATGCATACAGGAGTGGAATTGAAGGGTCATATGGTAAATTCTCTGTTTAACTTTCCAAGCTACCACCAAATTGTTTGCCACAGGGGCTGCACCCTTTTACATTCCCATCAGCAATGTACAAGTGCTCCAATTTCTCCACATTCTCTCCAAAATTTGCTATTTTCTGTTTTTATTTATTTATTTATTTTTGGTAATTATAACCACCTTGGTATGACGTGGTAACTCATTATGTTTACATTTGCATTTCCCTAACGACTAATGATATTGAACATTTTTCTTATGTTTATTGGCTGTATGCTTATTTTCTTTGAAGAAATGTCTATTCAATTTCTTTGCCCATTTTTAAATTGAATTGTTTGTCTTTGAGTTGTAGGAGGTCTTTATATATCCTGGATACTAGACCCTTACCAGGTACATGATTTGTAACAAATACTTTCTTCTGTAGGTTGTTTTTTCACTTTCTTGCTAATTTCCTTTGATGCAGAAAAGTTTAAATTTTTTTTTGTTCTATATATCTCATTTCAGTAACTTTTTTATTTTTTAACTTTTTTATTGTATGGTATAACATATATACAAAGCAAAGAAATAAAAAAGCAATAGTTTTCAAAGCACTCTTCAACAAGTGGTTACAGGAAAGATCTCAGAGTTTGTCATGGGCTACCATACAATCCTCTCAGATTTTTCCTTCTAGCTGCTCCAGAATGTAGGAGGCTAGAGGGCTTAAATACTTTATCATCACCATCGACTTTTTTTCCTTCTTTTTTTGTGAAAAATAACACATACACAAAAAAGCTATAAATTTCAAAGCACAGCACCACAATTAGTTGTAGAACATATTTCAGTTTATATTTAGTTGAAATATATTTATATATATTTGATCTACTTTGATTTAATTTTTGTGTAGGGTGTAAGATAGGGGTCCTCTTTCATTTTCTTGGCTATTGATATCCAGTTCTTCCATGCCCAATTATTGAAAAGACTATTTTGTCCCAGTCCAGAGGATTTGGGGGCCTTGTCAAAAATCAGTTGACCATAGATTTGGTGGTCTATTTCTGCACTGTTGATTCAATTCCATTGGTCAATTCTTCTGTCTTTATGCCAGTACCATACTGTTTTGACCACTGTGGCTTTATAACAGGCTTTAAAATCAGGGAGTGTTAATCCTCCCACTACATTCTTCTTTTTTTAGGATGCTTTTTAGCTATTCAGGGTCTCTTTCCCTTTCGGATGAATTTGGTAGTTAGCTTTTCGAAATCTTCAAAGTAGGTTGTTGGAATTTTGATTGGTACTGTGTGAATATGTATATCAATTTTGGGAGAATTGACATCAACTATATTTAGGCTTCCTATCCATGAGCAGGGAATTCTTTCCACCTATTTAGATTTCCTTTGATTTCTTTTGGCAATGTTATGTAGTTTTCTGTGTACAAGTCCTTTATGTCCCTAGTTAAGTTCATTCCCAAGTATTTGATTCTTTTGGTTGCTATTTTGAATGGAATTCTTTCCTTAACTGACTCCTCAGCTAGGTCATTGCTTGTGTATAGAAATGTTACTGATTTTTGCAAGTTAATTTTATAGCTTGCCACCTTGCTGAATTTGTTTATTAGCTCAAGTAACTTTGCTGTAGATTTCTCAGGATCTTCCAAGTATAATATCATATCATCTGCAGGTAATGAGAGTTTTACTTCTTCCTTTCCAATTTGGATGCCTTTTATTTCTTTGTCCTGCCTGATTGCTCTAGCTAGAACTTCTAGTACAATGTTGAATAATAGTGGTGACAGTGGGCATCCTTGTCTTTTACCTGATCTTAGGGGGAAAGATTTCAGTCTCTCTCCATTGAGTATGATGCTGGCTATCAGTTTTTCATATATTCCCTTCATCATATTGTGGTAGTTACCTTTGATTCCTATCTTTTGGAGTGTTTTTATCAGAAAAGTGTGCTGAATTTTGTCATCCTCTCAGCACAGCCTTTGTCTCATCCCATAAGTTCTGATAAGTTGTATTCTTATTTTCATTCATCTCCAGATAGCTACTGATTTCTCTAGCAATTTCTTCTTTGACCCACTGGTTGTTTAAGAGTGTGTTATTTAATGTCTATATATTTGTGAATGTTCTCATTCTCTGGTGGTTATTGAGATCCAACTTCATCCCATTGTGATCAGAGGAAGTGCTTTGAGTAATTTCAGTATTTAAAAATTTATAAAGACCTGTTTTGTGCCCCAGCATATGATCTATCCTAGAGAATGTTCCATGAGCACTAGAGAAGAATGTATAACCTTGTGTTTTGGGGTACAGTGACCTATATATATTTGTTAGGTCTAATTCATTTATCAAGTTATTTAACTTCTCTATTTTCTTATTCATCTTCTGTCTGGTTGCTCTATCTATAGAGGAGAGTGGTGTAGTGAAGTCTCCTACTATTATTGTTGAAACATCTATCACTCCCTTCAATTTTGCCAATGTCTGTCTCATGTACTGAGGAGCTCCCTGATTGGGAGCATAAACATTTATGATTGTCATATCTTCCTGGTGAATTGACCCTTTAATTAGTATATAGTGTCCTTCTTTGTCTCTTATGATGTCTTTACATTTAAAGTCTATTTTGTCCAATATTAGTATAGCTACTGCTGCTTTCTTTTGGTTACAACTTGCATGGAAGATCTTTTCCATCATTTCACTTTCAATCTATTTGGATCCTTATGTTTAAGATGAGTTTCTTATAAGCAGCATATAGCTGGATTATGTTTCTTAATCCATTCTGCCAATCTGTATCTTCTAATAGGTAAATTTAATCTGTTAACATTCAAAGTTATTACTGAAAAGGTGTTTCTTGATTCCACCATCTTATCTTTTTTATTTCATTTGTCAAATCTATATATTCTTTCCCTCTTTCTCTTTGTGTTCTTTAAATTACCCTTAGTGGTACTCTTTAATTCTGTGCCCTCCTCCAGACTTCCCTTACCTGTCTTTTTTTTTTTTTTTTTTTCAGCTGACAAAACTTTTAGTATTTCTTGAAGGGCTGGTCTCTTGTTGACAGATTCTTTCAGGACTTCTTTGTCTGTGAAAACTTTAATCTCTCCTTCAGCTTTGAAGGTCAGTTTGGCTGGGTACAGAATTCTTGGTCGGAAGTCTTTCTCTTTCAGGATCTTGAATATATTATACCACTGCCTTCTCACCTCCAGGGTGCTAGTTGAGTAGTCTGAACTCAGTCTTATTTGATTTCCCTTGTATGTAGTAGATTGTTATTCTCTTGCTGCTTTCAGGATTTCCTGCTTCTCTTCAGCATTTGACAGACTGATTAGTATGTGTCTTGAGGATGGCCTATTTGGATTTATTCTGTTTGGAGTTCTTTGACTTGTATATTTATGTCCTTTATGAGGATGGGGAAGTTTTCCCCCATTATATCCTCAAGTACTCTTCCTAGCCCTTTACTCCTCTCTTCTTCTGGGACACCAATGATTCTTATATTGGTGGACTTTGCTTTGTCTATCATTTCCCTGAGTTCCTATTCATTTTTTTTCTATCTTTATTGCCATTTGTTGTTTTGAATCTTCAAACTCAATTATCTTGTCCTCTATATCACTTACTCTTTCTTCTGTCTCTTCAAATCTGGTGTTGTGTGCCTCTAGTATGTTTTTTATTTGGTCGACAGAGTCTTTAATCTGCAATTTCTGCTATTTTTCTATTTATTCTTTCAAATTCCTCTTTATGCTCTTCTTGATCTCCTTTGTGTCATTTGCTATCCCATCTTTTTTTATTAAATAGAGTTGTATGAATATCTTTGATTAGTTGTTCCAATGCCTGTGTCTCCTCTGGTGTTTTAATTTGATCATTAGGCAGAGCTATATCTGTCTGCATTGTGATATGCTTAGTGATCTTCTGCTCTCTTCGTGGCATGTAAATATTTTGATTGATTTACTTTGGGAGTTGATTTCTTTTAGTAGTCTAAGGCCTTGTGTTTGCACGATGGTGCTACAGCAGGGAGCAGGGCATGGGGTAGGCACTCAGTGCAGTGATTTGTTTCAGGGCAGGTATGGGTGCAGGTTGGGGATGTTATGCTGATGCTTGTGTACATTGACGCCCAGTGGCCAGGGAGGATGTAGTTATGTGGGTTCATCGGTCTAGGGGATGTACCCCTGGTGTGCACTGGTCTAAGGCAAGGGGCCCTTTGTGCACATGCTTAGAGCTATGGCAGGAGGTCAGTGTTATACCTTTGTGGATTGGGGGCAGATGTGACCTGGCTGCGCAGGTCAGCACTTTCTCAGAACTGAGAAGTGTGGCTGAGGGCTGTGCACATGTGTGGTTCTGGCACTGCTGTTAAGTTCCATTCCCAGAGCTGAATGATGTGATTGGGGGCCCATGTGCACGCATGGGCCTGGGTGTGCCATAAATGAATGCACTGAGCTCAGGTGGGGCAGAGTAAGGCTGTGTGACACTATGGGTGGGGGTTGACCAGGAGTAGCCTGGGTATGGAGTTTATTTCCCGCAGCCCTTATGTGCTGGCAACAGCCTGCAGGGAACAGGGAGGGGGAGGTACTGCTCGGGAGGCGTGCAGGAGAGGTGGGTTGGGCTGCACTTGGGGTGGGGGTGGGGGGCAGGTACATGCCCTGGGGGCTGGTAGGGTGGGGGTGCCTGGAGCACAGAGAATGGGAGCGGGTGACAGGGTTCGGTTGCATGGGGTGTGGGATGAGTCACTGGTCACAGGGCTGCACTGGTGAGGGTAGCGTACCCAAGGAACACAGCCTGGCTTACTTCCTAGTCCTGGGCTCCCATCCATACACTCCCACAGGCTCTGCCCTAGGCCCCAGCTTTCTGCCTCTCAGTTCCTCAGCCTTTGCAACCAGAGTTGCCACATGTGGTGCAGAAGGCCCACCCAGGTCAGCCGCTCTCCTGAATTGCCATCTCAGTTACCCTCCTGTCCCTTCTCTAACTTTTCCGTGGAGCAGGGCTAATCCTGAGCTACTTTATTTGTCCATCTTCCCAGAGGTCCTCAGTTTTTTATTTTTATGATATCCAGTTTATCTATTTTTTTTCTTTCATTGCTTATAGTTTTGGGTTTATATCTAATAATCCACCAGCAAATCCAAGGTCATGAAGGTCTACTCCTGTTTTCTTCTAAGAGCTCTATACTTTTAGCTCTTACATTTATGTCATTGATCCATTCTGAGTTACTTTTTATATAGGGTATAAAGTAGGGTTCCAATTTCATTCTTTTGTGTGTAAACATCCAGTTTTTCCAGCACTGTTTGTTGAAAATATTGTTCTTTCCCTATTGATTGGACTTGGTACCCTTGTCAAATCCTTGGCCTAACCTTTAAAAAATTAATCTCCTTTTATGAGAGCATTAATAAATATCATTTGTTCTGGGAGCCTGCCAACCACACACTTACTTTTTGATGTGGATAATTTTTAAATTTTCTTCATCAGACTAAGAGACGTTACCTTGCAATATTTTTACATTTCTTAAAAGCAATCCTCACTTCCCAGGCCCATCAAAATAATAATATCACATATTGATCCAATTTAAGAGCAAAATTCAAATTTGGGAAGGCACTGTTGAAGAAATATGGGTAAAGGGTGTAGTATCATGCTTGGAGGGAAAAGTTGGTTGGTCTTGAGACAACAGTAGAATTGTTAAAGCTGCCTGAGAGTTTGATATACATTATCTCAGAACATCCAGGATTCCCAACTGAGAACTTTGCCTTACCTGGGATGGTTTAAGAATGCAGGTTGTGTTAGTCAGGGTTCAGTTGCAGCTAGGAGAATGAGTTGCTTACAAAATCAATGAAAGATAGGCAGAGCAAGCTCTAGGTTGGGCCTTTGGGAGTCATTTCTAGGACATTGAAGAACTTGCCAACTAGAGGAGCAACTACCCCTTCCATGAAGGTGGGGGGTCAGGAGGCTGCTGCTGGATCAGGAATCTGCCATTGCCTTCTCTGTGACTGCCTTTTGAGTTCTAGGAAACTGGGAGTTGAGAGCACCTAGCCAGAATGCTGCTGCAGAAATACATCTCCCTATCTGGTTTTCCAGTGAAATTCAGCTAACAGGAGCAGGAAAGCTACCTTTGCTTCACTTTCATGTTCCAAACTTTGCACAAGTAAATCTAATTGAGGTTGAATGTGTGGTCAGAACTCTAGATGTAAGAGATTCTGGAAAATGTAGTTTTCAACTTTCTAAACTCTACAATTCAGGAAAGCACAGTAGAAGTGGAAAGAGTGTTTAAGTACTGCATTATTTTCCTATTTGCTGTAACAGAGTAGCAAAATTTAGTAGCTTAAAACAACATAAATTTAATGTCTTACCCTTCTGGAGGTCAGAAGTTTTTTGTGGGGCTTACAGGGCTAAAATCAAGGTGTTGGCAAAGCTGCACTCCTTCTGGAAGCTATAAGGGGAATATATTCCTTTTTCATTTTCCAATTTCTAGGGGCTGCCCACATTTCTTAACTTGTGGCTGCATCGTTGTGAGTTCTGTTTCCATAATTATATCTCTCCTCCCTTCTCTGACTTTGATCTTCCTGCATCCTTATTGCAAGGACCCTGTGATTACATTGAGCCCAATGGATAATCTAAGATAATCTCCCTATTTCAAAACCCTTAACTTAATCACACCTGCACAGTCTCCTTTTCCATGTAATATATTCATAAGGATTAGGGCATTGGCATATTCAGTGGGGAGCATGATTCAGCTACCAATTGCCCATATCCAACTTGGTGAAAGAGGGAATGTTTGTTGAATATCTGCTATGTGCCAGGAACATTATACATACCATCTCACTGAGCCCTCACAACAACCTTTCAAGGTGGGCACCATTATTCATTTCACAGATTTGAAAATAAGATTCAAATAATTTCAAAAACTAACCCAACTGGTATATGGTAAAACCCATAGTTAAGCTCAGAAATGCTTGGTTCTAAAAATCCATGTGATTCAAATGACATGATGAATTCTGGAGGGTATGACCCCCTTAGATTTTTATACCTGGAAGGTTCTAAAAACTGGCAGTGATGATATTGCAAAAGTCATAGGTCTGGTTCTTCCTTTGTACTAAGGGTTCTCCTTAAGTACACGGCTGAGAAGATTGGATATTAACAGGTTTAACTCTTGGTTTCTATTTACTTATTTGGGACTGCTGATTGTATTTTCTTTAAGTATTCAGTTCCAGTTTCTCAGGGCTGTTGTATAACATCTTCATGTGAAGTGTGTTTCTTCCAAAAGTGAATAAAGTTCTTTCTACTTTGGTTGGTTCTACTTACCTGGTGATATTTTTTGAAAAAGAAAATACATTATTTTAACTTTAAACCAGGTTTGGGTAAAAAGATTCATTGATATTTAGACTGGGGACCACCATTTTCACTATTCATCCTTCACCTCCTTCTTTGGAGGGAGGGAATGGTGGTGATACATGAAAGCATTTGAAAATGTGAATTTTTTTTGCCCTTTTGTATAATCTTTTATTTATGTCTTTAATGACATTCTGTCATCAAAATCCCTAACTACTAATACTCCTCTCCTTGAAACTACGCAACAATATGTTTTTCGTAGAAGATAGAACATACAGATGAATAAGAAGAATAAGTAAATAAAATCTCAGAACTCCTATAACTAGAGAAAACTACTGCCAGCTTTAGTTGTATATCTTTTTAGATGTTTCCAATGCAAAAATATACATGTGTATCAGATAGTATTAGGTTTGCTGTATAAACTAATTCTGAAAATAAGTAGCCCAGGGGCTCAGGATCCTCTCATCATGTTACATTATTCTATATGCACACTGTCAACTCATGGTCAATAATGGCTGCTAAGTTCCAGCCATTGTATCTACTCCAGTCTGTAGGAATGAGGATGGTATGAAGAAGAGCACACCCATTCCCTTTAAAGACACCTCCTTATTCTCTATTTATCAGAACTTAGTCACAGTAACGGTAAGGGAGGCAGGAAAATGTTTTTTTTTTGTTCCAAGTGGCCATTTGCCTAAATAATAATCAGAGACTATATTAACTAAACAGGAAAGAAAAATGGATAATTGTAGATGATAGTCTCTGCCAAATATGTATTTTTAGAAAATCAAGATTTCACTATTGGTACTACTTTTGTAACATGATTATTTTCATTTAACAATATAACATTAATATCTCCTTACATCATCAATATATACACATGTATAGGTGTGTATATATGAAAATATTATATGTAAAATGTGAGATAATGACATTATCTCACTTTATAGGTGAAAATAATATATTTAATCAGACCTTATTTATGAACAATAAATCCAAAACAATGCTTCAAATTTTTAAAATTATAAAAAACCTTATGGGAAATAGTCTTCTATACATCTCATCATACTACTTTATTTTCTGAGATTACATTCCTAAGACTATATTTTCCGAATCAAATAGTAGGCACATTTTATGTACCTTTGATAAATATTTTTAGAAAGGGTAGGTGGTGTAATGGAGCTGGCTTGTACCAAATTGTGAGAGCCAATTGTCTGCATCTTTTCCCAAGCTTGTGTTCATTGACATCGTGTTGGTAGCTATAATTGGCCATGGTTAGAGAATTTACATCATGGAAATTGGCAAGTGCAAAAATTAGAGCTTTCGTTTCTCTGAAGTGTTGATTGTTAAACATTTACTAGTATACTGCTGGAAAGTGTGTACAGCTCTTCAGTCCTGACAGTTTATGAAGACCCATTATTTTCACCTCAAAATCCAATCCAGGGGCAGTGCAACAGTGTCTCAGTGGCAAGAATTCTTGCCTGCCAAGTTGGAACCCAGGTTCAATTCCTGGAGTCTGCCCATGCCAAAAAAAAAAAAAAAAAAAAATCCATACCAGTGCTTAAAACAGTAATAATTGTTAGTTGTAATTTTTATAATATTGATAATTTGTAGTATCTGCTGTTTTCTCTTGCTTTTCTTTTCTGTAGCTCGATTAGAGGTGAAAACAATTTTGGGTATATATAGGTATTATTTTGATTTGCTAAAGCTGATAAAATACAATACACCTGAAATGGGTTGGCTTTTCAATGGGGACTTGTTAACTTACAATTGATAGTTCCTTAGGTTGTGAAGGTGTCCAACTCAAGGCATCAACAGAATGATACCTGGACTCTGAAGACAGGCTGCTGGCATCTGGGGCTCCCCTGTACATGGGAAGGCACATGGCTGACATCTGTTGGCCCTCCTCTCCCAGGTTTCATTGCTTTCAGCTTCTGGCTTCAGGGCTATCTGTTTAGCTTCTCTTGATGTGTCCTTGTCTCTCAACTTCTTTCTGGGGCTTTTACCTGTGAGTTTCTCTTAATTTCATCTCTTAGCTTCTGTATGTGTTTATCCTTTTCAAAAGGATTTCACCAAAAAGATCAAGACTCACCCAAAGGAGGTGAGTCACATCTCAATGGAAATAACCTAATCAGAAAGGCATGGATTAAAAGAACATGGCCTTTTCTGGAGTACATAACAGCTTCAAACTACCACAGGTATATTTTTGTACTCCATCCAGTATGGTCAATTAAGGACAGCAATATTTTGCAAGGATTTGGCATGGCTGTGTGGTAATTCCAAAGGAACTCTGCACTTTGGAAAACTGTTACATATAGAGACTTTTAAAATAATTGCTTTGGCACACCTTGTTGATCTGTAAGGAGCATCAAACTTGGTGACTCATAGAGGGATAAAGGAAGAGGATCATCAGAATGAGCAGAGGCTTTATCTAACTTCCCATGATTGTCTCATACCCTCCATTTAAGCCTACAGGCTAGGATCTTCCTAACCCTTTCCTATAACAGTGAACTGCTTCTGGTCATGGAATTAAGATTGTGTTGCCTTGAAATATAACTTCAGGCCACTGAGTAATCTGACTATAAGGAACTATAATTCTATGAGAAATTATAAATGAAGAGGAGGTATCTAGCATAATGGAAATAGTGGTAACTTGGGACCAAGGTCTCCAGAATTCTAGGTTCTATTTTACTACTGGGGGGGGGGGTGGTGGTGCAAGGTATCTCACTGCCCCCTCTGTCACCCTTCTGTACAAAAGGCTTGGTTTGCTGATCTAGGCAAATAGAGTGGTGCTCCATTTGTCTTCCTCACCAGTCCTTGTAGGTTCTACAAGAAGGTTCTCAAGAAACTCCCAGATAAGAACATAGGAGTAGCCGCTTTACCTCTAACTGACTGTATGCTCTTGCACAAACTCAGTTTACTCATGAGTAGAATTGGAGTGTGGTGAGGTTGGATTCAATATGTAAAATCTGAAGTTCTGTGATTCTACGATTTCAATCTGCCTATATAACAGATGTAGAGGGATCAAAACAGTCTTGACAATAGAAGCTAAATACCCTTAAACGAAGGATCTTTGCTAGCTTCTGGGGTGCTCTATGAAAACATAATGCTAAGATGTTCACATTTTATGTCTGCTATAATTTTGTTCTAACTGGAAGAGTACGATGTGATGCAAGAGGTTGTTATGAGATTAAGCAGTCAGGGAATCATTATGCCCCATGATTGTAAGAACTATAATTCACTTACACACAGAATCATATGTTATTGCAAAGTCATCGGAAAAATTCTAATTATTTTATAGCCATGTATAAAGTATGTATCTTTTATTAAGAAATATGAACATGAAGTATGATTAGATTCTGGATCTGAGCTGCTCCCCATATTGCTAAACTATGGGCATCTCAAATTGTGTAGCCTCTGCAATGATTCCTTTTTTCATATGTATCAGCGGCAGTAGTCCATCCAATATAATTTTGAAAGGTGCAACTAAAATCACTACCATACCCCAGTAATATCTTCTTCACCAAGGCTTTTGAAGTGTTTGCCACTTGAGATGAAGAAACCCATTTTTTTAGGTTTTTATCTCCACCATTCCATTGTTAAGAATATTACAATATAAATTTATCATTAACATGTCAAGGGAAGCCTTGACAGAAGGGGACACAGGATAAATAACTTTTGATTGCAAACAATGGTAAAAAAGAAAGATTTAAGGAGGTAGCATGAAGGAGTGACATCAGCAAGACAATGAAGTGACATGCTCCAGAGTTCTGACTTCCACAGAATTATTAAATAACATAAAATTGGCAGAGCCACTTTCCTCAGAGGTCCAAAAAACTGTTACAGGGTTACAGTAACTGGGTAATTGCCAAATCAATAAAAAGACAACTTAACAATGGTTAGGTAACCACACTGCACCCTTGCTGGCCCTTTCCCACCCCCTTCCTGGCTCAGTGCAAAGCCACCCTTGCTCCAAGTGTGGCTCCCTGGTCCTAGTTCTGGAGGGAGAACAGTAACCCTTATGTACATACTAGGGTGCATGCATGTCAGTGCCAACCTCTCTGGTGAAGCCAGAACTGGCCCAAGAAGTTCATCTCTTGCTTGGAGTCACAGAACTTGCTCTGAATGTACAAGCAGCTCACAGGGCAGCTAAAACACTATAAGAAAACAGTCAAATCTCAGCTGCCTGGGACAAAGGATCACTATCTTTACAGCATATAGTATAACACCTTAGACCAGGAAGAACAACTGAAAACTTCCTGGGAGAGGAGAGGCATTTGGAATGTCCATATAAATGAGGAAAGTCATTAGGCCACCTGCACATGCTCGGGACAATGTGCATGCATAGAAAAAACTGGAGAGGATCCTACACTTTCGCCTTGACCTGTTTTGTATTTTTTAAGGCTCAATTGTTAGGCTGGCTAAGCTCTGAAAGAGAACACATTCAGAGCCAGTCTGAAAACACTGGAATAGGTGTTTCTTTCCTTCTTCCCTCCTCCTCTCCTCCTCTCCTACCTCCTCCTCCTCTTCCTTCTTGCTAGCTCCTGGCATTCAAAGAAATCTCTGTCATAAAAATACTAGCTGAGTATAAGCTTGAGAAATGTGCACATCAGAGTTCCAGGGTTAGTACATTAAATTCCAGAATTAATACATTAAAATATTATACTGGTACATGTACAAAAAAATCACAAATCATACAAAGAAACAGAAAATGATGACCATTCAAAGGAACAAAATCATAAACGAGGAAACAAAGACTTTGGATGTACCTGTTTTGGTTTGTGGAAACAAAAACTTTGGATGTACCTGTTTTGGTTTGTTTAAGCTGCCAGAAATGGATAGACTTTTATAAAGGGGATTTATTAATTTGCAAGTTACATTCTAAGGCTATGAATGTCTAAATTAAGGCATCCAGAAAAAGATACCTTGACTCTGAAGAAAGGCCTATGGCATCTAGGGTTCCTTTGTCACATGGAAAGGCACATGGCGATGTCTACTGGCCCTTCTCTCCTAGGTTGGTTTCAAAATGACTCTCTCAGCGCCTGTGGGTCCTTGCTTGCTTCTGCCAGGGTATTCTTTCTCTTCCTGCAAGCATCTCTGGGATCTCTCTCATAAAATGCTCCAGGAAAGAATTAAGACCCACGTTGAATTGGGTGGGTTTCATCTCCATGGAAACACCCTAATCGAAATGTCCCACCCACAGTAGCTCTGCATCCAAAAGATTGGATTAGAAGAACACGACTTCCATGAAGCGATTTTTTATGAAGCAAATTTTGACAGTTTTGAAGAAATAGATGGTTCTATCTTACTGCTAGGAAACTTCAACAGACCTCTTTCAATAAAAGAACATCTAGACAGAATACCAGTAAATAAATAGAGGACTTGTTAACATAAACCAACTAGACCTAATGGACATATTTAAAACACTTCACCTAACAATAACAGAATACACATTCTTCTCAAGTGCATATGGATCATTCTCTAGGAGAGACCATACATTAGGTCACAAACAAGTCTCAATAAATTTCAAAGAATGAAATCATACAAAGTATCATCTCTAGCCACATTGGAATGAACCTAAAAGTCAATAAAACATGGAGAACTAGAAAAATGCACATATATGTGGAAATTAAACAATACACTCTTAAAGAACCAATAAGTCAAAGAAGAAATCACAGGGGAAAATTAGGAAATACCTTGATGAGAATGAAAACAAAAACACAGCATACCAAAATTTATGGGATGCAGCAAAGGTGGTGCTCTGGTGAAAATTTATAGCTGTAAATGCTTACATTAAAAAAAAGAAAGATCTCAAATCAGAAACCTAACCTCATGTCTAGAGAATCTAAAAAAGAAGAGCGATTCTAGGGAACCTAAAAAGGAAGAGAAAACTAAACCTAACTAAATAGAAGGAGGAAATAATAAAGAATAAAGTAGAGATGAATGAAATAGAGAATACGAAGACAATATAGAGGATCAATGAAATTGAAAGTTAATTCTTTGAAATGATTGATAATATTGACAAAACATTAGCTAGACTGATAAATAAATACAGATTCAAATAACAAAAAACAGGGTGGTACGATGGTGGCTCAGTGGCAGAATTCTTGCCTGCCATGCTGGAGACTTGGGTTTGATTCCTGGTGCTGGCCCATGCAAAAGAAAAAAAAAAGAAATGAAAGGGTAAACATTATTACCAACCTTACAGAGATAAAAAAGTTTATAAGAGGACACAATAAAGAATTGTATACTAAGAAATTAGATAATGTAGAAAGAAATAGAAGATCTTAACAGACCAAGAACAAATAAAAAGATTGAGTCAGTAATCAAACCTCCCAGCAGAGAAAAGTCCAGGATCAGATGGCTTCACTGATAAAGTCTATCAAATATCCAAAAAATTAATACCAATCTTTCTTAAATCTTCCAGAAAATTGAGGAGGAAGGAAAACTTCCTAACTCATTCTAAGGACTTAAATGGACATTTCTCAAAACAAGATATGCAGATGGTCAATGAGCACATGAAACAATGCTCAATATCACTAGTCATTAGAGAAACACAGATCAAAACCACAATCAATACCCACCATTATTAAAAAATGGAAATAACAAGTGTTGGCAAAGATATGGAGAATAAGAAACTTGTACATTGTTGGTGGGAATGTAAAATGGTGGATATGTTATAGAACACAGTTTGACAGTTCCTTAAAAAGTCAAATATGATTTACCATATGGTCTGGCAATTCCACTTCTAGATATATATCCTAAAGAATTGAAAGCAGCAACTCATCCAAGTAATTGTACACCAATGTTCATAGCAGCATTATTTCACAATAGGCATAAAGTAGAAACAACCCAAGTATCCATCAACAAATGAATGGAGAAAAAATGTGGTATATGCGTACAATGGAATATTATTATCCATAAAAAGGAGTGAAATTCTTATACATGTGACAACATGGAGTAAAAGAAGACATACACAAATTACAAATATTTTATGATTTCAAGAAAATGAAATGCCTAATATATTCAAATTCATAGATAGTAAAAGTAGATTACAGGCTACTCAGAATAGAGGGTAGATGGGGAATGTGGAGTTAATACTAATGAGTACAGATTTTCTGAATTGGAGTGTTGAAAAACTAAAAACCAATTTTTAAAGGTAGCATCATGACACTAGGCTAGAATATAAGAAGTGTTGCGGATGAGGAAAGAAGAGTAAATTTCCACTGTACTGGATAGTTATTCTGAAAGGGTATTGAAAACATGTGAATATAATTTTACCTTTGGGTTTCCTGGGCAATGAAATTCTTCAGTCTGATAATTCACTGACCTTCATAGTATTGACAGAAGAAGAGAACCTGGGAATGTGACTAAACCTCAACCATTATGTAGGTGTTTCTTCTGGTGCCGCCTTATTTCTTTGTTATTCATTCATCCATTCAGCGAACATTTATTGAGCACTTGATATTTTGCAGGAACAGTGAATTCAAAGTTTAAAAAGACAAATACAATCTCTGCCATGTAGAAACTGAAAATACCTTCCTTCTCCCTCATCTCACCCTCCATACTTCTGTCCTCCCATCCACCCTCTAGGATAC
Source organism: Tamandua tetradactyla (assembly GCF_023851605.1). Taxonomy (NCBI): domain Eukaryota; kingdom Metazoa; phylum Chordata; class Mammalia; order Pilosa; family Myrmecophagidae; genus Tamandua; species Tamandua tetradactyla. The sequence goes on along the minus strand of NC_135328.1, from coordinate 107,392,004 downwards.
CTTCTTCTCAAGTGTATTTTCAGGGTTTTCTGTCCCTGTTTACATCCTGCATTGGGTTGGATGTTTGGCAGATTTCATGCTTAAAGTCAGTTGCTAAAATGAGAATAAAGTAGAGTCAAAATTAGCCTGGGAACAAATGTATGCTAATAATTTAGATAACTCAGACGAAATTACAAATAACTATTAAGACAAAAACTACTGAAAATAACTCCAGAAGAAATATAACAAGTGGAGAGTTTGAATGAATAGTTAAGAAACTATTCACAAAGAAAAGCCCAAGTCCAGACTTCACTGTTGTCTTGTGCTAAATATTTAAAGAAGAATTAATGCCAATTCTTTACAAACTATTTCAAAAATTGGAAGATGGAGGAACACTTTCCAACTCATTTTATGAGGCCAGGAATACCCAGACACAAGAACTGAAGGCTTCACAAGAACAGAACAATAGACCAATCTGGATGCAAAAATTCTCAACAAAACACTAACAAATGGAATGCAATAACATATAAAAGGAATTGTATACCATGAACAAGTAGGATTTACCCCAGGAATGCCAGGTTGGTTAAAATCTTAAAATCAATTAATGTAATGCATCACATTAATAGAATAAAAAACAAAATGCCAAACATCCATCTGAAAAGATGCAGAAAAAGAATTTGACAAGATGCAATCCCCTTTCATGATAAAATATTCAAGAAAGTAGGAATAGAAGGAACTTCCTCAACCTGATAAAGGGTATTTTTTTAAAAACCCACAACTAAAATCATATTTAAAGGTGAAAGACTGGATACTTTACCCCTGAGATCAAGACAAGCATATACACTCTTTTAACTTCATTCAACAATGCACTGGAGGTTCTAATCAGGGCAATTAGGCAAGAAAAAGAAATATAAAGCATCTAAAAAACAAAAAGGAAGAATTAAAACTATCTCTACTTGCAGATACATTGATCTTGTTTATAGAAAATCTTAAGGAATCCACTTAAAAACTATTAGAACTAATAAACAAGTTCAGCCAGTTTGCAGGTTACAAGATCAATATACAAAAGAAAGAACAATTGTTTTCTATACACTTGGAATTAACAATATGAAAATGAAATTAGAAAACACGAAACACTGACAGACAATGTAAAGATGAGTAAGAGAACTCCATTGTTCCTACATGCACAGGTTTGCTATAGGCATGTCTGTGAAGTCCAAATTCTCAATTCTATTCGCTTCCTTGAAGTGTCTTTCCCCTTTTAGAATTGTCACTTCTCAGCGCACCCAAACTCTCTGGATCAATAATACATTCCCTTATCACAAAGGTAAACAATTCAGGTTTCTTGCACCTCTCCCCATCCCCAGTCAGTTTTCTCTACTCCAGGCTGCTTGTGTTGTGTGCAGAGTTAATTGTCTGCCTCAATTTTAATTATTCAGTGTTGAATGGGCATATTTGCATTTACAAATATTTGAAGAATGGAAATGGTATTCAAAGATACATAATTTAAGATTATTTAAAGTATCTTTTTGTCTCCCTGTTTTCTTAATTTCTATGGCCCAGCAGTAATTCTAGCCTTAGTGACTTACTGTGATTCTCCATCCAGGATGTTTTCAGGTGTGTGCTAACCTGAGTCCAAATTCAGAAGATACCGTCTCTGAATACAATTGAAAATCACCATTTTTACACCCTTAAAGAAGCTAATAATGTATTTCAAAAGTACCCTCATTTCCCCCCAGCTTTTATCTTGCTAATGACCCTCTCTTCTTTAAGGCTTCAGCTAGAGAGGAAAGGATCAATTATTGTTATAATTTTTTGAGGACCTACTACAGAGAGGATAGTGTGTAGGATGCAGTGAGGAGATTCAGAGGGGAGTCAAGACCAAAGCCCCGCCACTGGGACCTAATGGTCCCACTGGAGGGAACAGATATGAATACTAATAACATTAAGTTTGGCATAGTATTCACATAAAACATTTGCCACCCCAAATCTGCCACTGTTACTGGATGGTTTTGGTGATTTTCATGACATCCCCCTCCACCAAAAAAAAAAAAAAACCAATGACTGTCCTCTTGTGATCTGTACATTAATGAAGTTTTAATATTAACTAGGCTGGGAAAAGTGGATCTATATCAGTTTCTTGTTATATAAGCAAATGACAAATTAGGCTGTTGTGCTGTTTTGGAGTGACAATAGAGCAAGCTTTCCCCAATTGCTCATCTACATTCTGAAATTGCTGTAAAGTAAATAAAAGATTTCTGCTGCATTCACAGAAAGTGAAGTGTGGGGTGGGGAGCAGGAATCCTGAATCCAGAAGATAATATCTGTTTTCAACTTGAATTTCTGAATTAGTGCTGGTGGAATCTTTTTTTTAAAACGTTTTTATTGATAAAACTTAACATATAAACATACAAACATTCTATACATGGTATACAATCAATGGCTTACAATATCATCACATAGTTGTATACTCACCACCATGACCATTTTTTAGAACATTTCCATCTCTGCAGAAAAAAGAAAGAACTCATACATACCATACCTCTTACCCCTCCCCTTCATGACCACTAGTATTTCAGTCTACACAATTTATTCTAATCTTTGTCTTTCCTATTATTTTTTATTTTTTACGCATATTTTTTACTCACCTGTCCATACCCTAGGTAAAAGGAGCATCAGACACAAGGTTTTCACAATCACACAGTCACATTGTAAAAGCTATATCATTATACAATCATCTTCAAGAAATAAGGCTACTGGAACACAGCTCTACAGTTGCAGGTACTTAGTCTAGTCACACCAATATACCATAAACTAAAAAGGGATATCAATATAATGCATAAGAATAACCTCCAGGATAATTTCTCAACTCTGGCTGAAATCTCTCAGCCATTGACACTTTATGTTTTCTCATTTCTCTATTCCCCCTTTTGGTCAAGAAGGTTTTCTTAATCCCTTGGTGGTGTGTCCTGGCCCATCCTGGGATTTCTGTCCTAAATTGCCAGGGAGATTTACACCCCTGGGAGTCATGTCCCACATAGCAGGGGAGGACAATGAATTCACTTGCTGTGCCAGCTTAGAGAGGAAGGTCATATCTGAGCAACAAAAGAGGTTCCCTGGGGTGAGTCTTAGGCCTGATTTTAAGTAGGCTTAGCTTCTCCTTTGCAGGAATAAGTTTCATTGGAGTGCACTACAGGACTGAGAGCTTGGCCTGTTGATTTGGTTGTCCCCACTGCTTGTGAGAGTATTAGAAATTCTCCACATGGGAAAGTTGAATATTTCTTCCTTTCTTCCCATTCCCTCAAAGGGACTTCGCAAATACTTCTTTATTCACTGTCCAATACTCTGGGATATATTGGAGCATCACACTAATTTGGACAAACCAACAAAATTCATGCCCTATTCATGATTCCATGTACTTATTGTGTTCAACCAAACTGACTGTATAAGTTAAATTAGGAAATGCACTACCCAAAATATAAATTTTGTAACAAATAAACATCTTTCCCTTTAGTCTCACACATAATTTGAAGTTTTAAAGTATGGACTATATCATCCTTTACTCAGTCTTCTGATATACCTTAGTTCTATCCAGATAGCTTCATTCATATCTCTACTTAAGGTCTGATCACTTTTTCAACTTTTAAATAGTTGCTGTATGGAGTACTGCTGACTTTCATATCTTCGGAGCTCTAGTTCTGAATCTCAGGTGGATAGGTCCATCTTCTCTGCATTTTCTCTAGTACTTGTTTCTCTGTGTTCATTTTTAAATAGTTTTATTCACACATCATACAACCCAACCTAAGTGTATAGACGAGCCCTTCACCACCATACTCTATCTGAAGACATTTCCTGTTCTTCCACAAAGAATCCATACCCCTTTCCCAATCCCCCCACCTGTTAACATTCAGTTTTGGCATAATCCTTTGTTACAGTCAGTGGAAGTATCTTACAATGTTACTTTTGACTATAGACCTTAGCTTATATTGATTGTACCTTTTCCCATATACCATCTGCAATACTGACATTCCTTTGTTCTTCTTCATGCAAAAACATTTTTAAACTTGTACATTTAATCACCATCATTGTACACTCAAGGCATTCCTAAATTATACTATTTCATTCTTTATCCTCTATCTTTCCTTCTGGTTTAATATGTGTCCCCAGTCCTTCTTCCTCTATCATTCTCACATTTACCTTCATTCAGTACTTATATTATTGTGCTACAATCAGGTAGTTTTGTGCTATCCATTTTTTAATTTTTATAATCAGTGTGCCTCTTTCTCCACATCCTCTTTAGCAGTTGTCATTTTCTGTTTTTTTTTTTTATAATGGCCATTCTAGTGGGTGTGAGATGATATCTCATTGTGGGTTTTGATTTGCATTTCCCTAATAGCCACTGAAATTGAGCATCTTTTCATGTGCCCTTTAGTCATCTGTATTTCCTCTTCTGAGAAATGTATCTTCATGTCTTTTGCCCATTTTTTAATTGGGTTGTCTGTCTTTTTGTTGTTGAGTTGAAGAATCTCTTTATATATTCTGGATTCTAAATCTTTGTCTGATAAGTGGTTTCCAAATATTGTCTCCCATTTCAGCGGCTGCCTTTTTGCTTTCTTTACAAAATTTTTGATGCACTGAAGGGTTTAATTTTGAGAAGTTTACGTTTACCTATTTCTTTCTTCAATGCTCATGCTTTGGGTGTAAGATCTAGGAAACCACATCCTATTTTTTATAAGATATTTCCCTACATTTTCTTCTAAAAGTTTTATAGTCTTACCTCCAATGTTTGGGTCTTTGATCCATTTTTGGATTAATTTTTGTGTAAGGTGTGAGATATGGATCCTCTTTCATTCTTTTGCCTATGGATACCGAGTTCTCCAAGCACCACTTACTGAAGAGGCTGTCTGTCCCAGGTGAGTTGACTTGACTGCCTTATCAAAGATCAATTGTCTACAGATGAGAGGATCTATATCTGAACACACTATATGATTCCATTGGCCATCCTTGTCTTGTTCCTGATCTTAGAGGGAAAACTTCGTCTTTCCCCATTGAAAATGAAGTTAGCTGTGGGTTTTTCATATATTCCCTTTATCATGTTGGGGAAGTTCCCTTCTATTCCTTTCCTTTGGAATGTTTTCATTAAGAAAGTATGTTGAATTTTGTCAAATGCCTTTTCTGCATCAATGGAGATGATCATATGGTTTTTCTGCTTTGATTTGTTGATATTGTGTATTACATTAATTGATTTTCTTATGTTGAACTATCCTTGCATACCTGGAATAAATCCCACTTGGTCATGGTGCATAATTCTTTTAATGTGCTGCTCGATTTGATTTGCAAGTATTTTGTTGAGGATTTTTGCATCTATATTCATTACAGAGGATGGTCTGTAATTTTCTTTTTTTGTTGTATCTTTGTCTGGCTTTTATATGAGGGTGATGGTGGCTTCATAAAATGAGTTAGGTAGTTTTCCCTCCTCTTCAATTTTTTTGAAGAGTTTGAGCAGGACTGATACTAATACTTTCTTGAATGCTTGGTAGGATTCACATGTGAAGCCATCTGGTACAGGACTTTTCTTTTTTGGGAGTTTCTTGTTGAGTGATTCAATCTCTTTACATGTGATTGGTTTGTTCAGGTTGTCTATTTCTTCTTGAGTCAGTGTTGGTTATTCATGCTTTTCTAGGAAGTTGTCCATTTCATCTATATTGTCTGGTTTATTAGCATATAGTTGCTCATAATATCCTCTCATTACCTCCTTTATTTCTGCAAGGTCAGTGGTTATATCTCCTCTTCCATATCTGATGTCATTTATTTGCATCCTCTCTCTTTTTTTTCTGTCAGCCTAGCTAAGGGTACATCAATTTTATTAGTTTTCTCGAAGAACCAACTTCTGGTTTTGTTGATTTTCTTGATTGTTTTCATGTTTTCAATTTCATTTATTTCTGCTGTAGTCTTTGTTATTTCTTTCCTTTTGTTTGCTTTGGGGTTAGTTTGCTGTTCTTTCTCTAGTTCTTCTAAGTGAACAATTAATTCTTTGATTTTTGCTCTTTCTTCTTTTTAAATATAGGCATTTAGGCAATAAATTTCCTTCTTAGTACTCCCTGTGCTGCATCACATAAATTTTGATTTGTTGTGTTTTCATTTTATTTTGACTGATATTTACTGATTTCTCCTGTAATTTCTTCCTTGACCCACTAGTTGTATAAGAGTGTGTTATTTAGCCTCCATATATTTGTTAATTTTCTGACCCTCTGCCTGTTATTGATTTCAAAACTCATTACTTTATGATCCAAGAAAGTATTTTATATGATGTCAATCTTTTAAAATTTATTGAGACTTGCCTTTTGACTCAGTATATGGTCTATTCTTGAGAATGATCCATGAGCACTTGAGAAAAAGGTGTATCCTGCTGTTGTGGAGTGTAATGTTCTGTAAATGCATGTTGAGTCTAGTGCATTTATTGTATTATTCAAATTCTGTTTCTTTATTGATCCTCTATCTAGATGTTCTATCCATTGATGTGAGTGGGGAAAGTCTCCACTCACATAGTAGTGGAGTCTCCACCTGTTATGGTAGAGGTATCCATTTCTCCCTTCACTGTTTTCAGTGTTTGTCTCGTGTATTTTGGAGCACTCTGGCTTGGTGCATAAATATTTATGATTGATATGTCTTCTTGTGGAATTTTTCCTTTTATTAATACATAGCATCCTTCTTTATCTCTTTAATTATTTTATTTTAATGTCTAATTTGTTGGATATTAGTATAGCTACTCCTACTCTTTTCTGATCATTGTTTACATGTGTGCTGGTTTGAAAGGATGTATGTCCCCTAGAAAAGCCATGTTTTAATCTAAATCCCATTTCATAAAGGCAGAATAATCCCTATTCAATACTGTATGTTTGAAACTGTAATCAGATCATCTCCATGGAGATGTGATTTAATCAGGAGTGGTTGTTAAGCTGGATTAGGTGATGACATGTCTCCACCCATTTGGGTGGGTCTTAATAAGTTTCTGGAGTCCTATAAAAGAAGAAATATTTTGGAAAATAAGAGATTCGGAGAGAGCAGAGCAGAACAACAAAGCCACAAGAAGCAGAATTCACCAGCCAGCGACCTTTGGAGATGAAGAAGGGAAATGCCTCCCGGGGAGCTTCATGAAACAGGAAGCCAGGAGAAGAAGCTAGCATATGACACCATGCTTGCCATGGTGCCCTTCCAGATGAGAGAGGAACCCTGACTGTGTTCACCATGTGCTCTTCCACTTGAGAGAGAAACCCAGAACTTCATCGGCCTTCTTGAACCAAGGTATCTTTCCCTGGATGCTTTTGATTGGATATTTCTATAGACTTGTTTTAATTGGAACATTTTCTCAGCCTTAGAACGGTAAACTAGCAACTTATTAAATTCCCCTTTTAAAAGCCATTCCATTTCTGGTATGTTGCATTCTGGCAGCTAACAAACTAGAACAACATGAAATATCTTTTGCCAACCTTTCACTTTCAACCTATTTTTGTCCTTGGGTCTAAAATGAGTCTCCTGTAGACAGCATATAGATGAATCCTATTTTTAAAATCCATTCTGCCAGTCTGTGTCTTCTGATTGGGGGGTTTAATCCATTAACATTTGGTGTTATTTCTGTAAGGACAGTACTTTTTTCTACCATTTTGCCTTTTGGACTTTATAAGTCACATCTAATTTTTTTCTCTTTTTATCTTCACTGATAGTCTTCATTTCTAAACTCTTCTCCATACCTCTCTCTCCTGCCTTTTCCTATCTTCCTGTAGTGCTCCCTTTAATATTTCTTGCAGAACTTGTCTCTTGGTCACAAATTCTCTCAGTGACTTGTTTGTCTGAAAATGTTTTAATCTCACCCTTATTTTTGAAGAACTGTTTTTCTGGATATAGGATTCTTCACTGGCATTTTTTGTCTTTTAGAATCTTAAATATATCATACCACTGCCTTCTTGCCTCCATGGTTTCTGCTGAGAAATCCACACAGTTTTATTGGTCTTCCCCTGCATGTAATGGATTGCTTTCCTCTTGCTGCTTTCAAAATTCTGTCTTTCTCTTTGACATCTGACAGTCTGATTAGTAAGTGTTATGGATTATGTCTATTTGGATATGTTCTGTTTGGGGTATGCTGCACTTCTTGGATCTGTAATCTTATGTTTTTCATAAGAGATGGGAAATTTTAGGTGATTATTTCCTCCATTAGTTTTTCTCCTACTTTTCCCCTTTCTTCTCCTTCTGGGACACCCACAACATTTATATTTATGTGCTTCATGTTGTCATTCAATTCCCAGAGACCCTGCTCATATTTTCCCATTTTTTCCCCTATATTTTCTTTTGTTGTTGGATTTCAGATGTTTGGTCCTCTATTCACTAATCCTTTTTTCTGTCTCTTCAAATCTGTCACTGTAGAGTTCCATGATTTTTCGTCTCTTCTACTGTGTCTTTCATTTCCATTAGTTTTAGTGATTTGCATTTTCAAACTTTCTGTTGTTTTTTTATTTGCCCATTGCCTCCTATATATTCTCTCTCAACTCATTGTTTTGATTTTTGATGAGATTTTCCATGTCTTTTCAAACATTCTGAATTAATTGTTTGAATTTCTGTATCTCATTTGAATTATTGGTTTTTTCCTTTGACTGGGCCATATCTTCTATTTTCCTAGTATGACTTGTTATTTTTTTCTGGCATCTAGGCTGTGATTTCCTTAACTAGTTTATTCTGGAGGTTGTTTTCACTCTTTTACTTAAGATTTTCTTGCTGCATGGCTTTGTTCTTTACCTATTCTTTGGCATTCAGTTCAACTTATTCTAGACCTCTAGCATAGGTTCTGTTTAATTTATCAGAATTTTTCAGTTCTTGTTTTTCTGTTTCTGGCCCTGCCTATATGAAGCCTTGTGTTGTTGTTGTTGTTGTTGTTTTTTGAGGTGGGTCTCCTCATATATTATAGATGCAAGTCTGATTATTCCAGACTGGACTAAGTCAACTGGATCAGTTTTCCATGAGGGTAAGACCCAGTAGGTTGACAGACTTTCCTATTAAGCCTCTAGACTCTTTGTTTTTCCTAACTTGCCCAGCCATATGGTGCTTTTCTTCCTGTGGCTTCCCATCAGCATTGGAATACTTGGATGCCAACATTTCCAAAGGGTGTTTAATTCCAAGTGCTATAATCTAGAGTGGGTCCAGAAGAACATGGCAAAAATGTAACATTGGGAAGCAAACTGTTTGCTGTGATGTCCAGGCTGTGGTGTTTTTAATTTCAGCAGACTTTCTCTGCTGGGTGTGTTTGAGACAGAGTTGAGGTTGTAGGCTGATTTTAGTTTTCCAGTTCCTGGGGCTTGAATTCCTTGAGGGAGGGATTCCACTTGAGCTGGGCCAAACCTTTCTCTTAGGGAAGGTGTAGCTGTTAAGGAATTAACTTCTTTCACCTGATTAGCTACTTTCTCAGACAAGCTTAATTCCACCCCTGCCTGGGGCAGTGCTAGAGCCTGAGAAGCCTTGCAGTTTTATCTAATGAGCTGTCAAGTAATAGAAACAAAGCAAAAAAAAAATCCTTTTCAGAGCAGGATCTCCACTCCTTAAGTTTATCGATCAAGAGCTTAAGTTGGTACATAGCTCTGTGCCTCTCTGGGTTCTATGTGCCCCCCCCCTTTTAAGGTCCAGCCCTTTTCCAGTATTTTGTGCTATTTGACTCAAAAAGCCTATTGTTGTTTTTTTCAACCAGTCCCAACCCCTTTTTGCCAGGGCAAAAACTCCTAATACCTTTAGTTCTTATTTCAGGTTTATCTGAGTTGGGGACCTATTTTCAGTAGTCAGAATTTGCTAACGAATTCTGCAATTGGAGCTTGGATTCACTAAGCTCTTGGTGCTAGTAAAGTCTGTTTCCTTTCCCTTTGGGAAACCAGCCTGCTGTGCCCATAGGGAAGGGGCACTGGCCTCCACAGCTTGGGGGACTTACAGTTCTGTGTGGGGCCTCAGCCATTCCAGCTTGCCCAGACTGTTGTATGCTGTGTGTCTGGTTACTTGTGTAGCTTCAGCAATTGTTCTGTACTCTTCCTGGCTATTTCCTAGCTGCTCTGGAGGATAAGCTAAATCCCACACCTCAGTAAGCTGCCATCTTCACTGATGGAGTCTTAGCATGATTCCTTGGGAGGTGATTGGAATACTTGGATGCCAACGTCTCCAAAGGGTGTTTAATTCCAAGTGCTATAATCTACAGTGGGTCCAGAAGAACATGGCAAAAATGTAACATTGGGAAGCAAACTCTTTACTGTGATGTCCAGGCTGAAGAAAAGACAGCACAGAAGAAAAATTCTGTGGCTGGACTTCATGGTTCTATGTTAATAAAACTGTTAACTGTAAATATGTTAACAAACCTTCTTCCTTTACTTTTGGAATTCCAGTGGTTTTATAATACAGAGATTTGTAGTAAGGAAATGCAGAGTAAATTTTTTTTACCCTCATTTAAATTGACAGTTTCTTTTAAAATATCCATTACTGTTTTACTACTTTCTATGCAATATTATGGGAGCATATTGAATGCTGAATTCCTTTTTTCTGAGTGAAATATTGCTATTGTATAAAAAAGAGATCAATGATATTTGTTAAGGAACATTCAGTAGCATTCTTTTAATCTAAACTTTGAATTATTTTTCTTTGGGTTTCCTGTCATAAACAGACCATTCCTCTGAGGACATCAGCATTTGAACCATAAGAAATGAGATAAGTTTAATAAATCCTGCTAGTTAATTGTCTCTTTCCAAGCTTATCAGTTTACATCTCTTAATTACTGAACTATAAGTTTGATATTCCTTAAAACACATGATATTTTTGCTGGCAAATATTTTTTATTTCATTTTGACACAAACCCATTAAGTCCTATACAACATTTAAAGAAAAAATAAACCCAAGGACTTTTTATTGAAAACAAGACTTAATTTATCCTCATGGATATGATGATTATGTGATTCTCTCTGGAAATCATAGAATTTTAAGTTTGTAAAATACCCACTTTAATCATTCATTGTTACTAGGAAACAAAGACATGGAGATGCTAAAATAGTTTATTCAAAGGACTAAATTCAAGCCTCTTGAGCATAACACATGGTGATTTTTCCACTTTATTTAGGTGTTGGGTGAAGGTGGGGATTAGGTAAGGGGGTGCATGGTAAGAAAGAAGCAACTATTTAGCTGTGCTGTAATATATGGCAGGGAGTTTTAATCACTCCTGAAATCTAAGTGTCTGGGACATTCACTTCTTCCCTTGTGATATTCCTGCTGCATCTTCAAACAGCAGGTATGAAAGCCACATGGCCAAGTAGTATTGGTCAGGCAAGGGTGCTACCAGCTCATTCCTATGCTACCTGCTAAGTGTGGTGCAAGAGCAATTGAAAGAGTGGTAGAGGGTGGCGCAAGATGGCTGCTTAGGGAGGAGTAGAATTTAGTTTGTCCTCTAGAGCAGCTAGTAAATAGCCAGGAACTGCATGGAAAAACTGTTTGAGGGACATCTGTGATGACACACAGTGTACACCAGTTTGGAACAGGTGGAAGTGCTGAAATCACACCACAGAGCTATGAGTAAAGCCCCCAAAATCTGGAGGCCAGTGCCCCTTGCCCACTGGCATTGCAGGCTCAGTCAGAAACACTCATGGGAATAAGAAGCAGTCTGCGCTGGGAGCACGGGAGGGTGGCCCAGCCAAGCTCCAACTGTGGTTTTAATTAACAAATTTGGACTGTTGAATACAAGCTCCAAGCACAGATAAACTGAGGGCAAGTAGGATAGAGACTGTGCCAGTTTGGATCTGTGGTGGACCCCAGAAAACTCATGACCTTTAATCCTTATTTAATATTGTTGGCTGGGAGCATTTTGATTGTTTCCATGGAGATGTGACCCACCCATTTATCCTTTAAAAGAGGAAACATTTTGGAGAGAGTCCGTCTTTAGAGCCATGAGAAAGCCAGAGCAGAACACTGCAGAATCATGGAACACACAGTCCACCAGCCAGAACATCAATTTTCTGATTTCTTTGTACCCAAGAGTTCCAGTTCTCAGCTTATCTCTTTCCTGTCACATTTCAATATAAGCTGCAAGGAGAAACCAGGCTGCACTATCCACCTTTAACTTGGACATCTCTTCTGCTAAATATCCAAGTTCATGGCTTTTAAAGGGAGGAATTTATTAAGTTGCAAGTTTACAGTACTAAGGCCAAGAAATTATCCCAATTAAAGCAAGTTTATAAAAATGTCCAAATTAAGGCACCAAGAAGAGGTTACCTTCACTCAAGAAAGGCCAATGATGTTCAGAGTTTCTCTCTCAACTGGAAAGGCACAAGGTGATCATGGCACCATTGAGCTTGCTTTTTCTCCAGGCTTTTTGTTTCGTGAAGCTCCCCCAGGGTCACTTTCCTTCTTCATCTCCAAGGACATGGTCCTTGCTTCCTACATAGAAAGCCAACAAGAATACTGTGGGTCCTGTATAAATAGAGCCACTGCTAGTCTTAGCTGGGGGACTCAGAAAAGGGACAATGTGAAGGTAAAATAATTTCAGTGGCAGAACTATGAAAAATAAAATATAAAGTCAAGAAACCTTGGGCCAGGAGAGAGGACCAACCCAAGTATTTGGAGAGGGCAAGTTTGCCCCAAAGGCAGAGGATGGGCCTTCCACCCATTGCAGTGGAGGAGTAGTACCGCCTTAGGCCTTGGAGAGGGTGCACCACATTCCTTGGGGATTGTGGAGAGCCTGTCTGCCACCACATGGAAGGTGGAGCCAAGAAAAAGGTCGTCTCTCCAATGTCCACCAAGGTTGCATTCATAGAGAGGAGGGCTGCTACATAGACCCTTGGAAAAGGTGGGACTGCTGCTTTCTAAAGCCCCAAAGACAAATGACTCTCAGAATTTGAAATCTAAGGGAGTTTACCCTCCAGGTTTTTTAAACTGCTTGGGTCTGGTGACCCCTTTGTTCCTTTTAATTTCTCCCTATGGAAATGATATATGTATTGTATGACTGTCCCTCCTTTGCATGTTGGAAGCAAGTAACTTGTTCTGAGTTTTACAGGACCAGAGCCAGAGGAGAATTTTGCCTTAGAACAGACAATGTCTACAACTGATTGTGATGAGATTTTGTACTGTTTCACATTGAGATGTGACTCCACTCATTCCACGTGGATCTTGATTAGCTAACTGGAATCCTTTAAAAGAGGAAACACTTTTAGAGAGAGCCCTTTTTTGAGAACCACAAAAGCCATGAGAGCCCACACAGCCAGAGACCTTGGAGACAAAGAAGGAAAATGCCCCTGGGGGGACCTTCATGAAACAAGAAGCCTGGAGAGAAAGCAAGCAGATGTCACCATGATCGCCATGTGCCTCTTCAGTTGAAAGAAACTCTGAACATCATCACCTTTCTTGAGTGAAGGTAACCTCTTCCTGGTGCCTTAATTTGGACATTTTTATAGACTTGTTTTAATTGGGACAATTTCATGGCTTTAGTACTGTAAATTTGCCACTTAATAAATCCCCCCTTTTAAAAGTCATTCCATTTCTGATATATCACATTCTGGCAGCTAGCCAACTAAAACATCTTGTATGTGATGGATCAGTTTTCTCTTGCAGCTTTCAGAACTCTCTCTCTTGTCTTTAACATATGACAATCTAATCAGTAAGTGTCTTTGAGTAGGTCTATGTGAAGCTACTCTGTTTGGGTTACACTGCATTTCTTGGATGTGTAATTTTGTTTTTAATAAGAGATGGAAAATTTTCACTGACTATTTCCTCCATTATTCTTTCTGCCCCTTTTCCTTTCTCTTCTCCTTCTGGGACACCATAATATGTATGATGGCATGGGCTCTCTGCTTCATGACTCTGCTTTTTTGGAATTTCTAAAAAGGGACTCTCTCCAAAATGTTTAATCTTTAAAGGATTCCAGTAAATTAATTCAGACCCACCCGAAATGGTTGGAGTCACATGTCCCTAAATCCAAGGTTAATACCCACAATTGGATGAGACACATCTCTGGGGAGATAACCTAATCAAGTTTCCAACCTATAATACTGAATAAGGATTAAAATAAATGGCTGACTCATTAGATTAGATTAACATTAGACCATGGCTTTTCTAGTGTACATAAATCCTTTCAAACCAGCACACATGGGAAGCTTGATAAGAGTATGTATGGATTTCTTAGCAGAAACTATGGAGGCAAAAAGGCAATGATATGTTCTAGTTAAGATTCTGAAAGAGAAAATCTGCCAACCAAGTATTCTATGCTCATAAAAACTGTCCTTCAAAAATTAGGGAAAGTCTAAAATATTCTCAGACAAGCAGACACTGAGAGAGTTTGTGACTAAGAGAGTGGATCTACTAGAAATACTAAAGGGAGCACTAGAGACAGATAGGAAAGACAGGAGAGAGAGGTATGAAGAAGAGTGTAGAAATGAAGACTGTTAGTAAATGTATAAAGAGGAAAAATTAGATATTACATATAAAATCCAAAAGGCAAAATGGTAGAAGAAGGTATTGCCCTTACAGTAATAACACCAAATGTTAATGGATTAAACTTCCCAATTAAAAGACATAGACTGGCAGAATGGATTAAAAACAAGACCCATTTACATGCTGTCTACAGGAGATACATTTTAGACCCAAGGACAAAGATAGCTTGAAAGGGAAAGGTTAGGAAAAGATATTTCACACAAACAACAATCAGAAAAGAGCAGGAGTAGCTATAGTAGTGTATTAGTTAGGGTTCTCTAGAGAAACAGAATCAACAGGGAACACTCGCACATATAAAATTTATAAAAGCGTCTCACATGACTGCAGGGATGCAGAGTGCAAAATCCACAGAGTATGCTGTGAAGCTGACAATTACAATGGAGGGTCTGGACGAACTCCACAGGAGAGGCTTACCAGCCGAAACAGGAAGAGCCTGTCTCTTCTGAATCCTCCTTATAAGGCTTTCAGTGATTAGATTAAGCATCATTCATTGCAGAAGACATGACCCTTTGGTTGATTACAAATGGAATCAACTGTGGATGCAGCTGACATGATCATGATTTAATTTTATGAAATGTCCTCATCACAGCAGACAAGCCAGCACTTGCCCAACCACCACTTGGCCAAGTTGACACATGAACCTGACCATGACAAGTAGTAATATCTTACAAATTAGACTTCAAATGTAAGACAATTAAAAGAGACAACAAAGGGCACTATGTATTAATAAAAGGAACAATTCAACAAGAAGGCATAAAATTATAAATATTTATTCACTAAGCCAGAGTGGTCCAAAATACATGAGGCAAACACTGAAAAGAGAACTAGACACATCTACCATAATAGTTGGTGACTTCAATTCCTTGCACTCATCAATGGACAAAACATCTAGACAGAGGGTCAGTAAACAGAATTTGAATAATACAACAAATGAACTAGACTTAGCAGACATTTATACAATATTACACCCCACAACAGCAAGATATATCTTTTTCTCAAGTGTTCATGGATCATTCTCAATGATAGACCATATGCTGGGTCGCAAAGCAAATCTCAAGAAATTTAAAAAGATTGAAATCATATAAAATATTTTCTTGGATCACAAAGGAATGAAGTTGGAAATCAATAACAGGCAGAGGAACAGAAAATTCACAAATATATGGAGGCTCAGCAACACACTCTTAAACAACTAGTGGGTCAAGGAGGAAAATACAAGAGAAATCAGTAAACATCTCGAGGAAAATGAAAATGAAAACACAACATATCAAAATTTATAGAATGCAGCAAAAGCAGTGCTAAGATGGATATTTATTGCCCTAAATCCCTATATCAAAAAAGAAGAAAGAGGGCAGACCATGGTGGCTTAGCAGGCAGATTTCTCACCTACCGTGCTGGAGACCTGGGTTAGATTCCTAGTGTCTGCCCAATTAAAAAAAAAAGAAGAAGAAGAAAGAGCAAAAATTGAGGAATTAACTGTTCATTTGGAAGAACTAGAGAAAGAACAGCAAACCAATCCCAAAGCAAGTAAAAGGAATGAAATGATGAAGATTAGAGCAGAAATAAATGAAATTGAGAACATGAAAACAATTGAGAAAAATCAACAAAATCAGAAGTTGGTTCTATGAGAAAATCAATAAAATTGATGGACCTTTAGCTAGGTTGACAAAAAGAAGAGAGAGGATGCAAATAAATGCAATCAGAAACAGAATAGGAAGCATAACTACCAATCCCACAAGAATAAAGGATACTATGAACAACTTTATGCTAATAAACTAGACAACATAGATGAAATGGACAACTTCCTGGAAAGGCATGAACAGCCAACATTGACTCAAGAAGAAATAGATGACCTCAACAAACCACAAGTAAAGAAATTGAATCAGGCATTAAGAAACTCCCCCAAAAAGAAAAGTCCAAGACCAAATGGCTTCATGTGTGAATTCTACAAAAA
Source organism: Tamandua tetradactyla (assembly GCF_023851605.1). Lineage (NCBI taxonomy): Eukaryota > Metazoa > Chordata > Mammalia > Pilosa > Myrmecophagidae > Tamandua > Tamandua tetradactyla. Next base: position 107,375,578 of record NC_135328.1, on the reverse strand, counting down.
CATTTAAGAAAGAATTTAGTACCAATCTGGCTCAAACTCTTAAAAAAATTGAAGAGGAGAGAAGGCTACCTAACTCATTCTATGCAGCCAACATCACTCTCATAACAAAGCCAGACAAAGATGCTACAAGAAAAGAAAATTACAGACCAATCTCTTTAATGAATGTAGATGCAAAAATCTTCAACAAAATTCTTGCAAATCGAATCTAGCAGCACATTAAAAGAATTATACACTGTGACCAAGTGGGATTTATTCCAAGTATGCAAGGCTGCTTCAACATAAGAAAATCAATTAATGTTATATACCATATCAATAAATCAAAGTGGAAAACCCACACGATGATCTTGATTGATGCAGAAAAGGCATTTGACAAAATTCAGCATTCTTTCTTGATGAAAACACTTCAAAACATAAAATAGAAGGGACCTTCCTCAACATGAGAAAGGGTACATATGAAAAACCCACAGCTAACATCATAGTAATGGGGAAAGACTGAAAGCTTTCCCTCTGAGATGAAGAACAAGATGAGGATGCTCACAGTCACCATTATTATTCAATATTCTATTGGAAGTTCTAGCTGGAGCAATTAGACAAGAAAAAAAAAGCTTTCCAAATCAGAAAAGAAGAAGTAAAGCTTCCACTGTTTGCAGATGACATGATAATATATGTTGAAAATTCTGAAAAATTTACAGCAAAGCTACTAGAGCTAGTAAATGAGTACACCAAAGTGGTAGGGTACAAGATCAACCCCCAAATCAGTAGTGTTTCTATTCACCAGTAATGATCAATCTGAGGAAGAAATCAAGAAAAAAAATTTCATTTACGATAGCAACCAAAAGAAAAAATATTTTGTAATAAATTTAGCTAAGGATACAAAAGATCTGTACACAGAAAATTACAAGAAATTGTGAAAACATATCAAAGGAGGAAGGAAATACCATGTTCATGGATTGGAAGATTAAATATTGTTAAGATGTCAGTTCTACTCAAATTGATTTATAGATTCAATGCAATACCAGCTAAAATAAAAAAAATGTACCTTACAGAAATAGAAAAACCAATAACCAAATTTATTTAGAAGGCAGAATGCCCTGAAAAGCCAAAAATATATTGAGAAAGAGGAATGAAGTGAGAGGTCTCACATTACCTGACTTAAAAGCATATTACAAAGCTACAGGCCAAAACAGTATGGTACTGGCATAAAGATAGATATATTGACCAATGGAATCAAATAGAGTGTTCAGAAATAGATCCTTTCATCTACAGACAACTGATCTTTGATAAGTCCAGTCAAGTCAATTAGGACAGAGCATCGTCTTCAATAAATGATGTCTGGAGAACTGGATATCTATATCCAAAAATAGGAAAGAGGACCCATATCTCACCCCTTTTACAAAAATTAACTCAAAATGGATCAAAGACCTAAACTTTAGAGCTAAGACCATAAAACTTTTAGAATAAAATGTAGGGAAACATCTTATAGATCTTATGATAAGTGATAGTTTCCTAAACCTTACATCCAAAGCATGAGCAATGAAAAAAGAAATAGATAAATGGGATTTCCTCAAAAGTAAACACTTTTATGAATCAAAGGACTTTGTCAGGAAAGTAAAAAGGCAGCCTATGCAATGGGAAACAATATTTGAAAACCACATATCAGATAAGGTTTTAATATTCAGAATATATAAAGAGATTGTACAACTCAACAACGAAAAGACAAACAACCCAATTAAAAATTAGGCAATTTTCAGAAGAGGGGGTACAAATGACTCAAAAACTTATGAAAAGATGCTAAATCTCACTGGCTATTAGGGAAATGCTAATGAAAACCACAGTGAGATATCATCTCATACCTACTAGAATGGGCATTATCAAAACACTAGAAAACTACAAGTGCTGGAGATGATGTGAAGAAAGAGCCACACTTATTCAATTGCTGTTGGTAATGTAGAATAGTGCAACCACTCTGGAAAGCAGTTTGGTGGTTCCTCTGAAAGATTAGTATAGAATTGCCATACGATCCAGCAATCCCATTACTAGATATGTATTCAGAGGTCCTGAAGGCAAAGGCACAGACATTTGCACACCCATGCTTATTGTGACATTATTCACAATTAGCAAGAGATGGAAACAGCCCAAATGTCCATTAATGTATGAATGGCTAAACAAACTTTTGTATATGCATTTGATGTAAGATAGAATGAAGTCATGAAGCATGTGACAACATGGATAAACCTTGAGGACATTATGCTGAATGAAATTAGCCAAAAAGAAAGGGACAAATACTGTATGGTCTCGTCTCATTAATATGAACTAACATTAACAAGTGAACTTTGAGGGTTAAGGTTAAGAACACAGGTTATCAGGAGATAGAAAGAAGGTAGAGATTGGACATTTGAGGCTGAAGGAGTAAAGAATGTTCAATAGGATTGATTGTAAAGATCTAGAAATAGAGGCACAATACTACCTGGTGGTAACACGATATGTTAAGTACACTGACCAAAGCTGAGTGTGGGTATGGTTGAGGGAGGAGGGCTGGGGGCATGTATTACACCAGAAAGAAAGACAGAGAATAAGGACAGGGACATTATAACTTTGCTATGCTTAAAGTGGACCATGATGATGATTAAATGTACAAATACAAGAATGTTTTTGCATAAAGGAGAAAAAATGAGTGTCAACATTGCAAAGTATTGAAAATGGGATGGTATACTGGGGGAAAAATACAATGCAAAGTAGGGTCTAATTTAACAGTAACATTGTAATATGGTCCCACTGAATGTAACAAAGACAATATGCCAAAGTAAAATGCCAATAAGCAGGGGTTATGGGGGAAAGGGATGGGATTCTCTGCAGAAGAAATGTACATATCCTTGTGTAGATTGTGGTGGTGAAGGAATGTCTATGTGATCATACCAGAACCATTGATTTTTTACTTAAGTTGGATTGTATGATGTATGCATACAACTGTCTAAAAATGAACAGAGATACAAGTGTTGGAGAAAATGTGGAGAGAGATATAGATGTACCTGTTCACTGTTGGCAAGGAAGTCAAGTGCTGCAGCCCCTCTGGAGGGCAGTGTGGTTGTTCCACAGGAGACTAGGAGCGGGGTTGCCAAATAATCCTGCAACTGCATAGTTAGGTGTATGCTTGGAGGAACTGAGAGCAAGGACATGAATGGACATTTATGCATTTACATATTGCTGCTTATGGTGGCAGTGTTTGTGTTTTTCAATGGGTGGAGGTGACCTAAGAGTCCATAGGTTGATAAATGGAAGGGGGAACTGTGGTTTATACATACAATGGACTATTGAGAGGCTGCAAGAAGGAATGAAGTTGTGAGCAATGCAACTAGATAAATGAACTTGAGGATAGTATGTTGAATGAAATAAGCCAGACATGAAAAGACACATATTATAATGCTTCTCTAAGGTGGACAAACTATAAGGAGGAAACTCTGAGAATTGAATTCGAGAGCATAGGTTATCAAGTGAAGACCTGTTGTAAAGTTTCCTAGGTTATAAGCTTTGAAGCAGTCTCATCTATTCCAGATTTGTAACTGTTCCAGAGGTGGAACTTTGGGTATTTGTGTGACACCTGAAACTCAGAACCAGAGTTCTGCAGCTATGCAAGTCAGCATTTCCGTATATAGCAACTGTTGGAAACACTGAAAATGATCAGACACCGATTAGAGATATGAATGAAGCTGATCTGGGTAGGATTAAGGTGAAGCAGGTAAAGGGTAAAGGATGTATTTTCAAACTTAACTTCTATGTGAGATCAAAGGAAGAGATGTTTATTTGGGACAAAAGTTATATTTTAGGTAGCATACTATCTAATTTAAACAGTATGATCAGTTTATTTAAACACCATAATTGCATGGAACCTTGAATAGGGAGTGAGATCTCGTTGGTTTGTACTGGTTGGTGTGATGTTTAGATACATCCCAGAGTAATCTGGGCAAATGATTAAAAAGTATTTACAAAGTCCCCTTGAGGGACTTGGGGAAAAGGTGGAAATATTAAACTTCCCCGCTTGGGGAAGATCTGTTTTTCTCACAATCACTGGGGACTGCCAATTTGATGGGCCAGACATCTCCTGCAAAGGAGAAGCTAAGCTTGCTTATAATTTTGCCTAGGAGTCATTCCCAGAGCACCTCTTTTCTTGCTTAGATGTGGCCTGTCTCTCTAAACCAACTCTGTAAGTAAACTCACTGCCTTCCCCACTGCCTGGGACAGGACTCCAGGGGGTATAAATCTCCCTGGAAACATGGAACAGGACTCCTGGGGATGAGCCTGGTCCTGGCATTGTGGAATGGAGAAAGAGTTCTTGACCAAAATGAGGTAGAGAAGTGAAACAAAACAAAGTTTCAGTGACTAAGAGATTTCCAATAAAGTTGAAAGGTCATTTTGGAGGTGACTTTTATACAGTATATAGATATCTCTTTTTAGTTTTTGGTGTTTTGGAGTAGCTAGAGGGAAATTCCTGAAACTCTTGAACTGTAATACAAGAGCCTTGATTCTGGAAGATGACTGAATAACTTTAGAGCTTTTAAGGTGTGGCCATGTGGCTCCGAAAACCTTGTGACTGACACTCCCTTTATCCGGTGTATGGACAAATGGGTAAGAAAAAAAATAATGGGGAAAGGTGGTATGGGATGCTTTGGGTGTTCTTTTCTACTTTTATTCTTTGTTTTTTTTGAGTAATGAAAATGTTCAAAGATCAATTGTGATGACATGTGCACAGCTATATAGTGATACTGTGAACCACTGATTGTACAATTTGGGTGATTATATAGTATGTTAATATATAATATATCTCAATAAAATTGTGTTTAAGAAAGAAGAAAGAGAGAGTAGGAGAATGAGCACTTCTTTCTTCTCTGGTCTGTGCTTGACTGTGGTTTTTCTCAGGTGCACACCTGGGCAGCACGAATGGGTCGCCACGTGCAATCATTAAGACTGGGGTTCTGGACTTCGCCACCTGGGCAGGCATACTGGCTTTGCCACACACTAGTTGGGTAATTTGTAGCAAATTCCCCCCTTTGTACCTCAGTTTTCACAACTTTTAAAAGGGTTAGTAGCAGTATAAAGTTTATACCTTTGTTGTGAGGATTAAATGCATTAATATATGTAAAACAATTAAGATAGTGCTTCATATAAAGAAACTGCTCAGTTAACATTAGCATTTTTAGTGAAAAGCACCTGGACTTTGGAACCCAGAGGTCTGTATTTCAATCTTTGGGCATTTCAATAAACAATTTGGGCCCAGTTTCCTTATCTCTAAAATGAGGACAAGTGTAGTCCCTATCACTTATACCTCATAGGGTTGTTAAAAGTATGTAACATCACGGTTGCAGGCTCTTAGAGCTTAAGAATTTTTGTCATCCACTCTTCTTGCCAAATATTTCCCCAATGGAAGTACAAGATGGGACCACAAGTTATAATTTATACTATAATTCTGAAACAAGCACTCCCACTCTGTGGGATGAGACTGCATAAACCTTGAACCACTCGTTTTCTTTTTAAATATTTTCATTGAGATATTTTCATGTACTATACAGCCCATACAAAGTATGCAATCAATGACTCACAATTTCATCACATAGTTTTGTATTCTTCACCACGATCATTTTTAGAACATTTGCATGACTCCAGAAAAAGAAATAAGAAAAAAACCCAAAACCATACATCCCATACCCCCTTACCCCTCCCTCTTACTGACCATGACTATTGCAATCTACCCAATTTTTTACCCTTTTATCCCCCCATTATTTATTTATTTGTTGTCCTTATTCTTTTACTCATCTGTCCATAACCTGGACAAAGGGAGCATGAACCACAAGGTTTTCACAATCACACAGTCACATTGTAAAAGCTATATAGTTATACAGTCACTTCAAGCATCAAGGCTACTGAAACACAGCTCGACAGTTACAGGTCCTTCCCTCTAGCCACTCCAATACACCACAAACAAAAAAGGAATATATATATATATTCCTTATATATATATACAATGCATACGAATAACCTCCATGATAACCTCTCAATTCTATTTGAAATCTCTCAGCTGACACTTTATTTTGTCTCATTTCTCTCTTCTACATTTTAATCAAGAAGACTTTCTCAGTATCATGATGCTGAGTCCCGGCTCATCCCCAGGTGTCATGTTCCATGTTGCCAGGAAGATTTACATCCCTGGAAGTCATGTCCCAGGTTGTAGGGAGGGCAGTGAGTTCACCTGCCAAGTTGGCTTAGAGAAAGAGGCCACATCTGAGTAACAAAAGAGGTTCTCTGGGGATGCCTCTTAGGCATAATTATAAGTAGGCTTAACTTCTCCTTTGCAGGAATAGGTTTCATAGGGGCAAGCCTCCAAGATCAAGGGCTCAGCCTATTGAATTGGTTGTTCCCACTGCTTGCAAGAATATCAAGTATTCCCCAGGTGGGGAAGTTAATATTTCCTCCTTTCTCCCCAGTTACCCAAGGAGACTTTCCAAATACCTCTTTTCTCTATCCATATATTGGGATATGTTGAAGCATCACACTAACCTGTACAAACCAACAAGATCTCATTCCCTATTCAAGATTCCATGTAACTATGGTGTTAGAATAATTTGACCATACAAGTTACATTAGCTAATGCACTACCAAAAATATTAATTTTGCCCGAAATAAACATCTTTCTTTAGTCTCATACAGAAGTTGAAGTTTTAACATATAGACCGTATCATCTTTTATCCTGTATTCTGATTTACCTTAGTCCTATCCAGATTAGCTTCATTCATTTCTCTACTTGAAGTCTGAGCATGTTTCACCTTTTTAAGCAGTTGCTATATGGGGTACTGCTAACTTTCATAGCTTCAAGGCTCTAACTCAGTCTCAGGCATCATACAAATACCCGAAGTTCCAGGGAACAAGGACCAGCTGTTCTTCAGAGTATAGTTTTGAGAGGAAGTGGAGGCATTGAGGTTGTCACCTCTCATCTTTTACTGGCCACAGATCTGAAAGCAGACAGCTTCATTATCCTGATGACTCATGGAGTCAGTGTACTTCCCCTCTCCTCTGCTGTCCTTTCAAATTAAATTCATTGTTCCACAAGATGTCTGTGGTTCCCAGAAATGACGCAGGTCGTACGTGCCCTATTCAAAGCCTGGATATTTGACTATCAGGACATTCTCCTAAGTAATCTGGGCCTTGGCACTCTAATAGAATCACTGACAATTGCAATATCCCCTCTTCATTCTTAATAGAAGCTCAGAGAGAATTACAGTGTATGGACTCTTAAAAAAAAAAGTTGGACATCCTTGTCAAAACAAATGAGGAGGGCTGGCCATGGTGGCTCAGCAGGCAGAGATCTTGCCTGCCATGCCAGAGACCCAGATTCAATTACCGGTGCCTGCTCATGCAAAAAACAAAAACAAAAACAAACAAACAAACAAAAAACCACAACAATAAACATATGAGGGAAAAAATTTAACTTTCTTTGTTATTACTTGCTAAAATGAGCTGTATTTGACCATCCAAAGGGGTGAAAGTAGGTATTTAATAATTGTGTAAAAGATAATGAATGACACTAATGTTCTGCTTCTGTCCCTTGTCCTTAAAACAACTTGAAATGCTTTTAAATCTAGTCTAAGTGGGAGATGCAGTTTTTGGGGCATCTTTTGTCACATGAAATAACTTAAAGGCAGCAAACATAACACATACATGTCAAGGAGACCGCAACTCTTTGAGGTGTGGTCGGTCAGTGAGAAATCTAGCAAGGAAACATGCCCAGAAAGTGAGTCAGCAACTGCAATTCTATTCACCATCCATTTTAAAAGGATGGTGCATGTCAGGTGTTTTTTAAAAACTGAATAAGAGCGTTATTCCTTTTCATTCTTCCTTCCATATTTAACATTTCCATGATGTGTGGGAATGTTATCATTTGATTTTTGCAAAATTCTTTTGAAGTAACCAGGGCAGGTATCATTTTACAAATGAGGAGACCAGAGAGGTCAATCAACTTGCTCAGAGGCACACAGCTAGGTCTCACACCCAAGATTTCTGATATAATGCTGGTGTAAGCAGTAGGGGCCTGACTCTGATGAAGAAAGTTTCATATGCCATCCTAGTAGCGATGACAGCAACAAGAACACCTCAGGGTGTTGCAGAGATACAGTGTTCCTATGCCAGCCTGCTAAAGGAACTACCCAATGTCATGGGAGGGTGAGGCATGGTAATTTGTGTATGTAAAACACACAAACCCTCCCCCAAGGAGCTTAAATTTCATCAGTGTGTAGTGCAGGCAGATACATTATTGTAGAGAAAGCATCTGCAGTCCTTTCTCCGAAACAGCCTTCTCTCTGCATGAAGCCCAGGTTGCCAAAGAAATGTAATCTTTAGAAGGAGGATTGTTGTTTGGCAGAGGATAGACACAAATTTAATATAATCAGAACATGTCACATTTTTAGTGACTGATTCATTTTACAATGCAGTTAGAGATTCTACTTTAATTGGGTTCTCTTCATGGGTACCCTTATTTCCACTTCCAGCTACTGCACTATGTTTATCCTCTCCTTAACAGGTCCTTTGCAATGGCAATAATGACAGCTCTCTGCCAGGAATTAGATGCGTTACATGTATTATTGCATTTGACCTACATGGCAATCCTAAGAGGGAGGATCATTCTTATTTAGTAGATAAAGTCATTGACGCTGAGATAGGATAATCTGTTCTCCTATCTAAGTTTCTTAGCCTACAAGTGACCAGGTGTTCTGTTTATCAGTTGCTATGTGAAAAATTACTGAGAAACTTAATGCCTTGTAATAATAAAAATATTACTGTATCTCATGGTTTTGTACAGGAATTTGACAGAGCTCAGCAGGAGCTGCTTAACTGTGTTCCAAGTAGCATCAGCTAAGGTGGTTTCCCTGGGACTGGAGCATCTATTTCCAAGACAGTTCACTCACATGCTGGTAACCGGGCTTTTAGCCAGGGTCTTTGGTTTCTTGCTATGTGGGCCTCTCCCTATAGTTGCTTGAGCTTCCTCCTGGCATGGCAATGGTTCTAAGTGCATGTATTCCAAGAGGCAGGAGTGGAAGCTGCCATTTCTGAAGGACTAGTCCCAGAGACTGGCATGGTGCCACTTTTGCTATATTTTGTTGGTCAAGAAGTCAAAGAGTGCTCCCAGAGTCAATTGGAGGGAATGTAGACCTCACTTCTTACTTTCATTCATTGAGAAATATCAAAGAATTTGCATAACAATATTGCAGAACAATAAGAAAATCCAGGTTTTAGTCATCACACTATATTGTATTGCAACTAGTACAGTACCAGATGCATTTCTTAATCATTGCATTATCTCATTGTATTATAATGATAGACTCCTTGAATGCAGGGATCTTGCCTCATGCATCTTGGGTTAGGCATAATGCCTACACAAACACAGTAGGTGTTCAATAAGCACTGAAGGTATGAATGAAAAGGCTCTGAAAATGCTGAACTACTCTAGACCTTGACACTTTTTCATGAAAAATAAGATGACTGGATGAGAAAATGCCTAAAATACTTTACTTTACCCAGCACTACCTATTTTACTAATCTACCAAAGATAATTAGTTTCAAAATAAGGAGAGATCTTACAGATCTCAGATAAGAGGGGCCCAGAATCAAGAAATATGAGAGTGAAAATAAGACTCAAGGAAGTTGAGATTGTTCTGGGGACAAGTGCAAAGGACTTTAGAGAGAAGGAGACAGACATTAGGTTCAGATGAAAATAACTAAATTAACACCATATGCTTATATAGAAAGGAAGAAGTTGGAGGAGGCCTTTTCAAAGGTAGAAGATATTGGACTTGGGGACTGTTGGACTACAAGCACTGGGAGAAAGTCAAAGGGGACTTCAGCTTTGCACCTGGGTGAATAGGGGAATGCACACTTCTCTAATATTAGCTGTAGCACCTAATTCTGACTTCACTGTGTGTTATCTGGAGAGCTTTCAAAAAATATTGGTAGGGCAGGCCACCATGGCTCAGTGGCAGAGTTCTTTTTTTTTTTTTTATTAATTAAAAAAAGAATTAACAAAACAATTAGAAATCATTCCAATCTACATGTACAATCAGTAATTCTTAATAACATCACATAGTTGCATATTCATCATTTCTTAGTACATTTGTATCGATTTAGAAAAAGAAATAAAAAGACAACAGAATAAGAATTAAAACAATAATAGAAAGAAAAAAAAAACAAAAAACAAAAAACAAAAAAAACCTATACCTCACATGCAGCTTCATTCAGTGTTTTAACATAATTGCATTACAATTGGGTAGTATTGTGCTGTCCATTTCTGAGTTTTTATATCCAGTCCCATTGTACAGTCTGTATCCCTTCAGCTCCAATTATCCCTTCTCTTTTTTTTTTTTTTAATTAACGGAAAAAAGAAATTAACCCAACATTTAGAGATCATACCATTCTACATATGCAATCATTAATTCTTAACATCATCACATAGATGCATGATCATCATTTCTTAGTACATTTGCATTGGTTTAGAAGAACTAGCAACATAACCGAAAAAGATACAGAATGTTAATATAGAGACAAAAATAAAAGTAATAATAATAAAGTCAAAACAAAACAAAACAAAACAAAACAAAAACCTATAGCTCAGATGCAGCTTCATTCAGTGTTTTAACATGATTACTTTACAATTAGGTATTATTGTGCTGTCCATTTTTGAGTTTTTGTATCTAGTCCTGTTACACCATCTGTATCCCTTCAACTCCAATTGGCCATTATCTTACCCTGTTTCTACCTCCTGCTGGACTCTGTTATCAAGGACATATTCCAAATTTATTCTCGAATGTCTGTTCACATCAGTGGGACCATACAGTATTTGTCCTTTAGTTTTTGGCTAGACTCACTCAGCATAATGTTCTCTAGGTCCATCCATGTTATTACATGCTTCATAAGTTTATCCTGTCTTAAAGCTGCATAGTATTCCATCGTATGTATATACCACAGTTTGTTTAGCCACTCTTCTGTTGATGGAGATTTTGGCTGTTTCCATCTCTTTGCAATTGTAAATAACGCTGCTATAAACATTGGTGTGCAAATGTCCGTTTGTGTCTTTGCCCTTAAGTCCTTTGAGTATATTCCCAGCAATGGTATTGCTGGGTCGTATGGCAATTCTATATTCAGCTTTTTGAGGAACCGCCAAACTGCCTTCCACAGTGGTTGCACCATTTGACATTCCCACCAACAGTGGATAAGTGTGCCTCTTTCTCCGCATCCTCTCTAGCACTTGTCATTTTCTGTTTTGTTGATAATGGCCATTCTGGTGGGTGTGAGATGATATCTCATTGTGGTTTTGATTTGCATTTCTCTAATGGCCAGGGACATTGAGCATCTCTTCATGTGCCTTTTGGCCATTTGTATTTCCTCTTCTGATAGGTGTCTGTTCAAGTCTTTTTCCCATTTTATAATTGGGTTGGCTGTCTTTTTGTTGTTGAGATGAACAATCTCTTTATAAATTCTGGATACTAGACCTTTATCTGATATATCATTTCCAAATATTGTCTCCCATTGTGAAGGCTGTCTTTCTACTTTCTTGATGAAGTTCTTTGATGCACAAAAGTGTTTAATTTTGAGGAGTTCCCATTTATTTATTTCCTTCTTCAGTGCTCTTGCTTTAGGTTTAAGGTCCATAAAACCGCCTCCAGTTGTAAGATCCATAAGATATCTCCCAACATTTTCCTCTAACTGTTTTATGGTCTTAGACCTAATGTTTAGATCTTTGATCCATTTTGAGTTAACTTTTGTATAGGGTGTGAGAGATGGGTCTTCTTTCATTCTTTTGCATATGGATATCCAGTTCTCTAGGCACCATTTATTGAAGAGACTGCTCTGTCCCAGGTGAGTTGGCTTGACTGAGTGGCAGAGTTCTTGCCTGCCATGCCAGAGACACAGGTTCAATTCCTGGTGCCTGCCCATGCCAGAGACACAGGTTCAATTCCTGGTGCCTGCCCATGCAAAAAAAAAAAAAAAGGTACTGATGTTTGGGGTCCTCTCAAGACCACTTAATTCAGAGTTTCTGGAGACAGGGCTTGGCCATCATATTTTTCACAACCAGCACCCCCCTCCCCCACTCCAGGTAATTACACTGTGCCGCCAGGGTTGAAAATTTCTGATCTAGAGCTAAAGACATTAGATTTCTGGCCATTATGGGAGAAGATATATGAAACTGAGGGTCACACACTGATAGTAATTGAATAACTTGGGGTATGGTGGTGTGATGGGCAGAAAAATGGCCTCACAAAAATGTCTATGTCTTAATCTCGGAACCTACGAATAATTAGATTAGATGGTAATGAGAAATTAGGGTTGCAGATGGAATTAATTTTGTTATTCAAAATAGAGAAATTATCCTGGATTATCCTGGTGGACCCAATAAAAAGTGGAAGAGGACGGTAGAAGAAGAGAGTCAGAGGGAGATGTGGCTACAGAAGAATGGTCAAAGAGATGGAACCTTGCTGGCTTTGAGGATGGTGGAAGGGAACCACTAGTTAAGGAATGTGGGTGGCTTCTAAAACCTGGAAAAGGCAAATAAATAGATTCCCTACTAGAGCCTCCAGAAAAGAATGCAGCCCTGTCTGAAAAAAATGTTTGTTTTCCTTGGATGGTTTTAAATTACTTAAATCATCAAAGAGAGCATATAGAATCTGCAGCTTCCACACAGCTCGTCACCTGAATGTAACCTAGAGCTTAATATTCCTATCATCCTGCTTTAATCACGTTGGAGACTGCTGATTTCTTTTCACTGGTTTCTCCTGGATAAAAATAATTGGATCATGAAACAAACACACAGGTTGAGAGATATAGAGATGAGAACATGAGAACTGGTGGATCATACTGGACTGCACATTAGAATCACTCAGATTACTTTTATACCATAGTGATGCTGAGGTTCCATGCCTAGAGATATTGATTCGATCAGTGTGGGATAGAGACTGGGTATCAGTATGTTCTAAAGCCCTGGGTAATTCTAATGTGATTTTAATATGCAGTCAGGATTGGGACCACTTCTCTAACCAGGCAATGGAGGGTAGGGAGGGGGCAAGAAGTTTATTACAGGCAGATATGCAAAGGCCCAGATGAAAGAGAAAGCCTAGTGTGATGTGGGGACCTGAGAAAGCTGGAGAGTATACACAACAAAACTCCTTGGCATGAATTTGAGATTTATAGCTATAAATTTAAATGGTTATTGCAGTACTTTTAAAACTTTAATGTGCTTAGTAATCATCTGACAAACATGTAGAAATGCAGACTCTTCGCACTCAGTAAGTAGAGGATGGGATTTTGAGAGTCTGCACTTCTAATAAGCTCTATGATGCTGGCATTGCTGGCCTGCAGACCACACGTTGAGTAGCAAGGCTCTTTTGCACCAGCTTTCCCTGAGCATATATGCCAGAGTGTGCACTTGTACTGCAGAAGGATCTATTCATGTATTCCTCCAGGGCCAAGGTAAGGACAGCCAGTTGGGGTGAATTGTAGGTGCCACTGGCTGAGTACATATATTTTGAGAGTAGGGAGATACAGGCAGCCAAGTACAATCTCCAAGCCTACTCTTCTGATTATTTTCGATCAAGGACGCACCGCTTTTTAGCTTAGCAATCCACCCCCACTCCTTTCCCTCTCCCCAATCTCGCTGAGTGCATCCTTTGGTCAGAGCAGCAGAGCCAGTTCATTAAGTGATCGCTGGAGCAATCTATAGCGTGCCAGCCAGCCAGAGAGGCGCTGGTCAAGGAGGGGGGGGTCTCCCCGGGCCTGTTTCCCCTTTCCACCTCCCCTCTCTGACAGCGGCGGTGCTTGCAGCAGAGCTTGCTTCTGCAGCAGCCCCTTGCACTTGGCTCGCACTTCTGGGCGCTGTCCATGGTTGCAGCATCTTTCGGCGCGCCACGTCAGGAGGCCGCAGCCGGGCCCTGCGATTGGCCGAGCAGCCCCCTCGCCATCCCCCAACATCTCCGCCCCCGCGTCCCTGTCCCAATACCCAGCCCGCGAGGAGCTTGCCTGCAAGCGTGCTGGGCGCGCCCCGGGGCTCCCAGGCGGCACACCCACTTTCCTTATTAGGGCAGAGTCGGGCGCTGGGAGTGGGCGCCGGGGCGCAGGCCGGAGCGGGGGCGGGGAAGCCTTGGGCCGAGAGAGCCGAGGGCGCAGCCACAGCCCCAGCCGCGTCCAAGCGGTGGAAGGGAGCAGCTGGTGCCTCCGCAGCGCCAGGGCCGGCTACTTTCCGAAGAACCCGCACCTCTCCCCGTGGGGAGGCCTCCTCTGTGCCCCTACGGGTGCCCCTGGTTCAAATCTCTCGAAAAGACATGGAAGAATTTTTGCAACGCGCCAAATCCAAACTGGTAAGTTGAGGAAGCAAGACTGTGTGTGTGTATGTGTGTGTGTGAAGAAAGAATGTTGCAGTAGAGAAGAAATGAACAACTTTGCCACTTAGTCGTCAGGTTGTACGGGCTGTCCGCTGGGAAGAATCTCTGGGACTCTGGTCCATTCAGCCCGTAGTCTGTCTTCAGAATTCTCCACCACAGCCAGACAAGGCGCAGAACTCAGGGATGGTCCTAGCCTGACTGAAGTTAGGTCGAGTGTGTCGAGCTTTGGTTCCTTGGCCTGAGGTTGGAGAGACGCAGATCCAGCCGAATCTGCAGTTTGCTCCTGAAGGCTAGGAATGCATGGGTGTGGTTCTCCTTGAGAAAAAGAGCCCAAGCCTTCTGCAGATGCGTAAAAGGGGTGGGGGTGGGGGGGGAGCTTTAGGACTGTACTTCAGTTGGGGACGGCAAAATGTAAGGAAGGAAGGAAGTCAGGACGCCCAGTAGGCAACGCATGTGTGAACCTGCAGTTTACCCGAGGAGTTCTTAGAGCTTACTTAAGTGCAGGAGTTAGGGATGCTTCAGTGCATATTGTGGATCCCTCTAATCCCTTGTCCAATTCATTTGTAAATTGGGGGCTGTGGCAGAGGGGAAAGTCCCAACTGTTGCTGGCCCTGTGGGGTTTGCCAGAGTATTATTCTCCTGGGAGGAGACCAGCACATTGGCCTGTGTGTGCCACGGTATCATTGTCCAAACAGTGAACTGTAATTTCACTGTTATGTTGACAGTTGCTACATATGCTGGAAAAACAGCCTCCAGCAGTTTCCTAATTTCAAATTGCTTTGGCTCTCTAGCCTAGCCCTAATAAACATAATGGAAATGTTTCTGTTTTGACACTTAAAACAAAATAAGTCTCTGTCCATTTAGAAGCAATATCCATAATGAACAGTGAAAGCATCTTTTATGAGCCTGGCATAGGAGGAAATGCATAATTTATGATACCTTTAACCTTTAAACCTTCATAGAAGCCAAACTATAAAGTCTGCATTAAGGTGACGTAGCAATCACACAGCAGGATATTTGCAGGGTTATTACTGCAACTCATTTACCCTCACACAACAAAAGAAAGGGCAGGAAGAGAGAATGCAAAGGCGTCCCCAGCGCCTTTCAGAGTGCAGAAGGAGGTGTGATTCTTACAATGAGCTAACTGTAAGTATCTTTAGGAATATATTAAAGTTGATTAATGCTAACCTAAGTATGTTTTCTTCTACCGAAAGCCTGCCAGAGAGTTCAGTGTTTGTTGGGATTTCAGAATTGAGAAAGTTTGTGATCATTTCTGTGTTTCTATGTTTATAATTTTACTAGAGCCCATGAAAGAAAATATTGATTGCAGGAAGTGACTTGCATTTCTGAAAGAATAATATCTCTTTTCTTTACTTGATAAGGGGTGAGAAATGATCAAAAATAAAAGTCAAATTAGGGACCATCTTTTATGTGGCTATAAATGAATGGCAATTGATGATAAATACAGAGCTTTGGGCACATCTCTGCTCCATTCCTATAGAATTTAGATGATATTTTAACAATAGACACTTAAGACTGTGGGGTCTGATGTGAGTAAGAGGTTTGTATTATTTCTGATGAGCAATTGCTGGAATGGAAAAATTCTGTATTTCCGAGTAATCCGTTTAAAGTTATATGTAAGTTTATTTACTGAGACCCTTCATTAGACAAGCAATTACTCTACATCATTAAACAAACAAAAAAAAAAGACAGGAGGCAGGAGGAGTTGTTTGAAGTACTGTTTCCAGTTTCCTGCTTTAGCTAGAACAATTACTGCTCATTTCATTTTTTCTTGGAATAGGATTCTTGTCTGAGATCCCAATTAGCCTCTCAGATTTGGCCACAGCAATGGTGCTTCAGTCACTGCTCGTGTCACATTTCTCCTGATAACTTACATTTTCCAGGTAATAAACCTTTTACTTAGGATGTAACGTTCAAGTACAGAATTAAGTACCTTTGCTTTAGGCATTGGAGGAAAGATTTCCTCAATAATTATGTCATTCATTCATGGGAAGTTTATTCATAATAAAATGGTAGGATTTTTTTTTTAATTAGGTTAATCCTTTGAAAACAAGTTAAGGATAAAAAAGGTATCATGCTGGTTTTCAGTGAAACCTTATTTGACCAGAATTAGATAGAATTTAGGAGTTAGTTTGAAGCTGTTTGCCATCAGAAATTAAATATAAATTTTTATCTCTACTATACCCAAAAACCTAATTGCCAGTTTTTTTCCAACTAACTTGAATGCGTGCTTTGATATTCTATAAACACGATGTATATCTTTTTTTTTTATGCTAGGCAGCCATTACTTTTATTTTTATATTTTTATTGTATGCTGTGTGATGGGGGTTAATATCCTGTTCTCACAGCACCATTTGTTGATTGTTTTTTTGAGTGCATGTGCTGGGAGTTGAACCCGGGTCTCCCGCATGACAGGCAGACATTCCACCACTGAACCACTCGTGCAGCCCCTATCTATCTTTTGATGGTTTGAAATAATAAAGGCTCTTCCATAGCCCTGTGTAACCTCATCGTCTTTGGAGCTAGCTAATTCTGATGAGCAAAAGGAATTTTAAATTGCAAAATCTGATTGCTAATTAACCTTAGATCCAAATCTCCAAAAGTCAAAGGTTTGAGAAAATTGTTTGTGAGCCTGTTTTCTCCAAGTAGGATCATTGTTACTTCCTTGTCATCATGAAGAGAAAAGGAACTGTTCCATTGTAGGCCAGGCCCATAGGTTGAGCAGAAATCTTTGGAGGCGAAAGAGTGTTCTTAAATCAGGTGATTTGGAGCTTATTTCTTCTGAAGTTGGGAAAGTACTCTGTCAATTCTATTTTTCATCCCAGTCTGGTTCTTTCAGTCTCAGATTGTCTGACATAGTCCCATCCCCCTTTCCCTAGGTCTTCCCTTCTGACATCCATCTCATTCCCGAGATACTGGGTATTTGTTTATCAGGATCAGCAACATAAGTAAATCCCAAGTGCTGCTTCAAAGGGATCACTCCCGCCTGGGGCTCAAATGGTTCTCGAGGGCCCGTCCCTTCTGCCTGGTTAGGGCAGAGTCTGGTGGTTGGGGCATCTGTGTAATGAACCTTAGCTGAAGGCAGAGGGCAACAGGGGAAGTGGTCAATCCTCTCAAGCACAGTCTCCAGAAATAGAACATTCTTGACAAATAGAGAATGACATGTACAAAATAGACACAGTGGTGGTTAAAACAACAGAGAAAAGGCAGTAGGGTAAGCAATATGAGAGTGAGACCCCGAGTTAGCAGAGATGATAATCAAAGGGTGCTGCTTTTTTCCGGGTTCATTACCTACCACCAAGCCCTCTCCCAAGGTGAGAGCTGAACTACGTTTTTGATCTGGATACGCTTTACTACAGCTGGAAATGAGAGTGAAAATACACTTTCTTTTTCTCCTCTAATGTCTACTTGTTTTTGTCCTCCACCTGCCATTGAGGAATGGGATAGGGACAGAAATCAAATCACGTAGTTCCAGATCAGTTCTTAAATTTTAGCCATTCTCGCCATTCTTATTTTATTTATTTACTTATTTATTTATTTACATGGGCAGGCACCGGGAATCGAACCCAGGTCCTCTGGCATGGCAGGCGAGCATTCTTGCCTGCTGAGCCACCGTGGCCCTCTTGCCATTCTTAACTATACCGTTTCTAGTGGCGAGAAAGATAAAAGGACAGTGGGAAATGGGGAAATGAAAGCCATCCTCCACCTCCCGATATGACTTAGGAAATGTCTTACAACTTCTCAAAGAAGAGTATCTAGGTCAAGGGAAATTACGTGGTGATAAATGGTCCAAGTTCACATGAACTTTAGAAACAAAAAATAAGTATATGAGGAATTATCTGGGGACTGAAAGAGGGCCCTGGATTCTGGCTGGCAGGTGGTGAGGGTCCCTGCACTGGGCAGACTGGCAGCTGAACTTTCCTCAATGCTCAGAAGCTATCGGCTGATGCAATTCCAGCAGCTGCTAATGGGTGGGGGTCAGTGAAGCCCATTTGTCCTAAGCTGTAGGACATGAGCCTGGGGGTGGGGTGGGGCTGTCAGCTGCCACCAGAAGGATACAAGACACACCAATGTCTCAGGAATGCTGTTGTTAAAGAGAGGGTGCGGAGAGGGGTCACCTTTGGGGGGTGTATATGCAACCTCTGCAGGGATATTTCTGCAGTAGGTATAGGTCAATAGATGGACTTCTGCAGACAAAACATCCTGGGTGACCTTTATCAATTTGCACTCTGTGGTGTGCGGTATAGGGACAAGAAAGCACATCTAAAAGTCTAAATGAATAACGATATTAGAGTTGATACTGGAGGTGGGAAAGAAAGGAGAGAGAGAACAGAAGGAAGGAACAGAAGAAAGAAAGAGCAAGAATGAAAGAAAGAAAAAAGAAACATAAGCTGGCATTGCAGTATATCTTTCGAGTAGTCATCTTGATTGGGAATTTGAGGAATGTATTTTTCCTGATAACCTATAGGAAGAAGGTTGTGTGTATCAATAAAGAAGCATCTTTAAAGTGAATGCTTCATACCTTTTAACGGGCTGCTGTGGTAGGATGAGGGATCATAGAGAAGCTGGCAAGGCAGTTTCCTTTGATTTGCTGAGCTCATTGCCATTAGAGACCATGGGATCTGCTCTCTCCCCACGCGAAGGCAGGTGCGCTCGAGACTTGTGTCCCTTGCTGGAGCCTTTATTAGCCGGAAACTCAGGAATCCAAAGCGCTTCTTTGACTGTGGTGCCATCCCTTAGGAGCTGATGAGAAATGAGCCCGTTGTTGTTCTAGTCTTCAAACCAGCTTCATTTCTAACTGTCCAAGCCTTTAGACAGAGAGCTGGGGATTGTCTCAGCCCCAGGACCTTCAGAGAAGAACTGCTCTTTTTCAATGTGAACAGATCTCAGAGTGGATTGGTTTGCCTCAAAGGTAAGAACTGGTCACTGGTATTATAATAAGTACTTAATACTTATAATAATGATATGTACTTATTTTTAAATTCAAAATAATGAGGCTAGTTTTATGGTTGACTGATTGGAATCTGCAAATATTGGTTGGATTAGAGGATGAATAGATTGGAGAAAGGCAGAAGAGGGAAATGAAGATACTAAAAGCCTCTGCAAAAACACGTTTTTTGCAGATTGTGAAAAAGAGTGAAACAATTAGAATCTGGTGTCCTCCTGTGAGGTTCAAAGACTAAAAGTTGGACTCCCCCAATTCTATCCACTGCACCAAGTCAGCCCAGACTGCTCTCTTGCTACCCCTGATGCAATACTGTTTAGGAGAGAGAATGGCAGGGAAGCCTTCCAGAGCCTGAAGAGAAAAGGGTTAAGGCATTCCAGATGGGCATCCTGATCTTTCTGTCATGCTGTGGCACTGTGGGCTTCATACCAGGGATAAAATCCTGCAAGGCTGAGTCGGACCCCTCGCCCTGGCAGTAGACTGCTTGTGATGGAGCATGATCTGAACTTCCAGTGTAGCAAACTCAAAGGGACAGGACCAGACTTTCTATGTACTCCTACTAGCTTGGAATGCAAGAGTCTTTTTGAAATGATGGTGCCTAGAAAAATTGCATAGCTTTAGCTCCATGATCCATGATCCTGGCTTTTGGCTGCCAGGAAAGTCAAGCTATGTTGGTGCTTACATTTCCTGAGCCCAGTATCTCTGAAATAAGGATTCAGAGGAAAACACGGTGGGCATAGAAGAAAACTCTTTCAAACGCTAGGGTGGAATGACTTGTAAATGCGTCAATTCATGTGTCTGTCTGGAATTTGCTTATCTGACCACGTCAGCTTACTCACATTCACTTGAAAACTGGGAATTGGTAGAGGCAGCTTTTCTTCAAACAGTTAGAACTAGTTATTGAAAACCTATCATTAAAGTTAGTTCTTTTTTGGCAGAAAAATCCCCAAAGCCCTTTCTCTGAGCCTATTTGTGAGGTCACACCTGTAAATCATTCAGAATAACACCAGAAATGCAGCCAAAATGCACAAATGTTAACCATCACTCTGACCATTATTATTTAATATTTGCTTTGACACAATATTCATGGCTTAGTTTACTCAGGGAGGAAAGAGAGAAAGAAAGATGGTTGCCAGAGGCTATAGTATCTGGAGAACATACGATGAAGAAATTGCATAATTAAAACCAGAACCAAACAGAGCCTTTACGAAACAGACCCAGGCTTTTAATAAGTGCCATTGGCAGAGAGTAAATAGTCTGAAATATCTGCACAGCCTCTGGAAAGCATAGCATCAATGATGTTAGTATATAACTGATGTTCCTATAGGAATACCCCTGAAAAATCAAGAAAGAAAAGATTGTTTAAGCTTAGTGTTCCGATAAAGAAGAAAGGGGGTGCGTAATTGATTTCAGAAAAATTTCCACCTCAAGATAATTAAATAGAAAATGCAGAAAAGAAATCAGCACATGGAGAGTAAGTTTCAGTTGTCTAAAAAAAGTCATCTGTGTAGAAGACCTTGTTCTTTAACGAAGCCCAGACATATGAAATGTTACAGTTTATAGCAAGTGACCATGAGTCAGGATGGAGAATGATGGTTCTAAATGTGGGAGGCATAAATAGGCCTCCAAAAGATGTGCGCAACCTCCGTACTACGCCCATCCTGAATTGAGAACTAAATCTGGTTCTGGACTGCACCGAAAAGCCACGGTGGTGACCATGGGCGTGTAAAATCAGATCTTAGAGAAAAAAGCCTGAGATGGAGGGAGAGACTGCCGAAGGACTTTTGATGAGTTGAAAGGTTTTTATGGTTAAGTTCTCACCCACAGGAACCATTTCTTTCCCTCAGTTGAAAAAGAAAAACAGAACTTTTAGGATGGATGGCTTCTTTTTTAAGTTGCAGCAATTCAGTAAGGGATTATCTGGTCTTTTTGCTGCAAAAAATTATCTCCTATATGTTAATTAAAGGTTGCTAAAAGGAAATTTGCATACTTTATTCTTGCTCTCCAAAATGGAAAAAGAAGAGCAGAGGCAGAAGTGCAATCTGAATTGAGAGGCATTTTGCTCCTGTCTGCACTCCTGAAACACATTTTCTGTAGCCAGTGGTTGATGGTGCTGGCCAGACTAGCACCTGGCTCTGAGAAGGCAGGGAAATATCATGGCAGGTGCAGAGATCAGCTGCTCCCCTGCCAAGAGCCTCTGAGAGGACATATGTCTGGCCTCTCCCCTGGGAAGGCAGTGTGGATGCCTCTCCAGGAAGGCAACGGGCAATTACCACATCAAGCCCATCCTTGGCTTCTTTACACTTCAATCCCCTCCACCACCTCCACCCCACCAGCCTGATTAGCGACTTGATTTAGCTTGTGTGCTGCAGCTCCTGGCTGAAATATGCTGTCACCCTTCTGGAACTACAACATAAACAGATCTCCAGGGCCTTTTGGAGGGTGGAATTCTTCATGGAAAGGCAGGCAGTGTTTCATCTGAGCCTTGTGGATTAATGCAAATGCAAACACTTGATTCTGCTTTTGTTTTATGAGTGTTTACCAAGATCTTTGGGTGAATTTATTTTCTCCTTTTAGATTTTGGGCAGATTGAAAGCATGTTCTTATGGGATGTGCACAGGTCATAGAAAATGATAGGAGGGAGATGTTTTCTTCTCTAGCTGAATAGTCCTTCAATTACTTAATCGTGAATTTGCTTTGTAAGACTCTAAAATAAAGCTGCACATGACCCTGAACAATTTCAGTGGGTCTGTAAGTGATCGTGTATTTGCCACTTGGCCAGTATCCCTGGACTGTGGCCTGAAGTGCCGTCACTCTTGGCTCCAGTCTCCAGAAAAGTCCAGACATAAACTCACTGAGGTGGGAGCACATCAAAACACCATCAAATAGCTGGCTTTTAAAACATTTTGAAAAATTCATTAGCCCTCCAAACCATTAGGTCACTCTGAGCCTTATAGGGAAAAATGTATTTCTTACATCTATGGGATTATTTCAAGGCCAAATAGCCTTCTGACCAAGCTTGATACCTCTGCAAAAACCACTCATGCACGGGGTTTCGTGACAGCATATATGTGGACTGCTTTGATGAATCTCAAAAACACTGTCTCACACCTATTATTATTGATTCCTTTATTGAACTTTTGCCTTCACCAAGATTTATCTTCAGCCACCCTACTCACGGTGTCACACTGGACATCATCTCAGGACATGATGGGACCATAGGCATCAGGATTCCACATTTTAAAATGACAGACCTCTAAATTTGAAACTGTTGTAGAATCGTAGATCTTTTACATTGAAAAGATAATTTAGCATTTCATCTATTTCAAACCCCTTATATTAAAGTTTCATATACAATAATAAACATTAAAACAACACTGGGAGATCTAAGAAAGCTGAAAAAATTGCCTGTAAGTGATAGAGAAAATAAAAATTTCCCACTTTCTTTTATATGTAACGGAAATATTTTAGCAAGTAGTTTTCTTAGTCTTTTTTGTACATAGGATTTTTTAAATGGTCATAAGTAGGGTAATCATATTCTGGAACACAGATTGTGACTTAATTTTGTTTGTTAAATATTTATCTATATTATTACATGATATTCAACATCAACATTTTAAATAATACTTTAGTCTTTAATAAAGAAGATACACTATGGTTAAACAGTTAGGGAGAGCCCCTTCCACTATTGTTAACCACACAGTAATAAGTATATTTGCACATAAAACATCCTACCCTGTTTAGGATTATGCTCTTAAAATAGCTTGTCACATGTATAATTTGAACAAAATATATACTCTTAAATTTCCTGATAAATCTTTCCAAATTGGTTTCTAGATGAAATCCCCCAAATCTAAAGACTCAGAGAGGTTCAGAGAGATTAACTTGTCCCATAGAAGACCAATGTGACAGAGCCAAACATAGATTTTAGATCTCTTGAAACTCAGGTCTGTGCTCCTGACAAATTTGAGAGACCCTAAAGTGTCGTGTAGAGAGTACTATGCTAATTTTATAAATCATGGATCTGAGCAAATAATGTGAAGCTGCATTGCTGCTGAATGAAGATGATTGTTACTCATACTATGGCATGCCAGTCACAGCTCCATGCACCGCTAGTACTGAAGGTGAGGACAAGAAAACAGAAAGCAAATAAGCATCCCAGTGTCAACAGGACCAAATGAAGAGAAGAAAGAAAATATCATCTAAATAGGGAGAAACACCGAAAGGGGTAAGGGGACTATGAGCTGTCTTGCTTTAAGAGGGAAAAAAACATTTCCCTCAAACATGATGTTTCCTGCAGCACATCCTTGGAGAAGGGCCAGGTGTGTGTTTTATCCCTGAGACGACAGAATTCCATAGAGAGGCCATTTTCTCTTTTTCATTTCCTCCCTCAGTTGTTTAGAATAGAATGGAGCAGTGTAGCTATAGTTGCCGTTGGTGTGGTAATTCTGGACATAACATGCATTTCACAAGTGCTTTCAACCGTCGAGTCTCATTTGACTAGTTTTGGGGAGGCAGATATTTATTACCGTATCTAGTTCACAGATGAGAGCAAGGCCAGAGAGGATAAATCCAACCTGGTCCCAGGACACGGGGCCAGTAGGTTGCAGAGTTGTGTGTAGGATCCGTGTCTTCTGATTCCCAAGGCTTTGCCTCTAATGGCATCTGTGGTTGGACAAAAAATTGGTTCAGGGTCACATTGAGAGTTTGGTGGTTTGGATTCATCTCCATAAAAGAAAATGCCAGAGCAAAAACACGGTGTACTTTTCTGAGGGAGAACATCCCAAGGTGAAATGTATTTGTGCTGAAGCCATGTTGTCCCTGGCAAAGGGAAACAGCTCCTTGAGCTTCGGAGCTGTGTGTGATGGACTCCGATGTGTAGTTTGGAAGGTGAGATTAACACATGTACCCTTGGTGGCAACATGCTGAGCTTCATAGGCTCTGGAGACCGAGTGTCACCTGTGATGGGAAGGAGGCGGCTGAGAGGCAGGGTCCCTGGAAGGCTAATGGACATCACCCGCACACCTGTAAATGGGGCAGCAGGTGACTGCGTGTTGTGTTTATCCGCTTCAGCTGAGAGTTCTACGTTTTGGGGGAAAGAAACTTACTTGCCTGTAATACAGGCTCCTTCCCTGCTACAGCAGAGATGTGACACTGTTAAATTTCCTTTTATATATTTTCTCTTTTTCTCATTCTTTCTTTGTTCAAGTCTGGGCTTGAAATTCCGTATTTCTGAAATTTTCAGGTTTTTAGGACACCAGTTATTCTAAAACCTAGCGTGATGACAAATCTACTGGCTAACAATGACTTGTATATAGTACAGTAATTCTTTTATGGGTGTAGAGTTGGGAAGCTTTAAAATGTGCCCAGGAAAATAGCCATGGGGTGATGTTTTCTGGTAAGGGTTGGAATGGGAGTGGAAGTTACTGACTCTAAGACACTTAGCTGGGTAGATGTTGAATCTCATGATGATCTGCACAACGGCAAAATCATTAGCATGCTGTGGGGTAGGAGGCTCTGGAAGTAAACCCTTACGTGCCGCCACTCCCAGCTATCCAAATCCTTTCTGAACATGCTTCTGCTTTTCTTAACACATACAGCAGAAAACTTGAGGGCCAGACAGGAACATTCAAATTAGGCTAGTGTCTTACCAGACCTAGTATTTCTTGCTGGGTCTTCTTTCCTGCCATAATTTCCTGGAAGCATCATTATTCTGCTTCTAACTCTTACCTCCCACCTTGCACCAAAATCTACTCTTGGTCAGCAAGCAAGGAAGTCAACAGCTACCAGTGTTTCCTCTTTAGCTTTCTGTGTTATTTCATTTGGTGCTCACAGCAATCCTCTGAAAAGACAGGCGTTATTAAGTCAGTTTACAGAGGGGGAAACTGAGGCTCAAAGAGGTTAAGTAACTTGTTCAGGGGCACGCAACTCATGACTGTTAGAGCTAAGTGTCTAGTACGCTATACCTAAGAGTCTTAATTTGTTCTACCATTTCAACATACCCCAGGACATAACACACCTAACTTTGTAAAAGTGGTCATTATAGCCATGTTCTTAAATAAGAATATGGATCATCTGGGAGGCTGTTAACATGCAGATTCTGATTCAGCAGATTGGAGTGGGGCCTGTGATTCTGCATTTCTTACAAGTTTCTTGGGGATGCTGAAGCTGCCAGTTCCCAGACCACATTTTGAGTAGAGGGGGTCTAGAGCAGTCATTTGCTGGGAGGCAGGGGGCACTGTTCATGCCCCACTGAAGGGTGCATTTGAATCTGAAGGAGATGGTAGAGTTGGGAGAAAGTGTCCCTGAGTGAAATGGAGTATTTCTCCAGAGGGGGTGCTGCCACCCTGCATTCTTCATCTACCAGCTGCTGGATCCCGCTGCATCCGGGAGGAAGGGCCCAATGGGACAGTGCTGCATGTCTTCTAGGATTTTAAAGTCTAAGCTAAAGGAGCACATCAGTTCAGCTGAGAGACTAGGTATGGGAGGGGAAAAAAATCTTTCTACCATCCCGTCGTATAGGCTGCCATAGATTCTGATTACCCATAAGGCAGACTCTGCCCATACTACATGTCTGTACTTTTATGTGTGGCTGTGAAAATTCCTTACTGTGCCTCATGCTTTGCCTGTTCAAAACATGCAGACTTTGGCTTCATAGTGCCTGGCAGTGAAGGTGGGGATCATAAATATGTCAGCGGGCTTTAGGTCGGGGGTGGGAGAGAAGAGAGTGCAGTCTTAAGAGAAGCAAGACACTTCGCCTGGGTTCTTTTTTTTTTTTTTTTTAATTAAAAAAAAAGATTAACTAACACAACATTTAGAAATCATTCCATTCTACATATGCAATCAGTAATTCTTAATATCATCACATAGATGTATGATCAGCATTTCTTAGTACATTTGCATCGATTTAGAAAAAGAAATAGCAAGACAACAGAAAAAGAAATAAAATGACAATATAGAGAAAAAATAAAAATAAAAAATATAAAAAAACACACAAACAAACAAAAAAAACTATAACTCAGATGCAGCTTCATTCAGTGTTTTAACATAATTACATTACAATTAGGTAGTATTGTGCTTTCCATTTTTGAGTTTTTGTATCTAGTCCTGTTGCACAGTCTGTATCCCTTCAGCTCCAATTACCCATTATCTTATCCTGTTTCTAACTCCTGATGGTCTCTGTTACCAATGACATATTCCAAGTTTATTCTCTAATGTCGGTTCACATCAGTGGGACCATACAGACCTTTAGTTTTTGGCTAGTCTCACTCAGCATAATGTTCTCTAGGTCCATCCATGTTATTACATGCTTCATAAGTTTATTCTGTCTTAAAGCTGCATAATATTCCATCGTATGTATATACCACAGTTTGTTTAGCCACTCGTCTGTTGATGGACATTTTGGCTGTTTCCATCTCTTTGCAATTGTAAATAATGCTGCTATAAACATTGGTGTGCAAATGTCTGTTTGTGTCTTTGCCCTTAAGTCCTCTGAGTAGATACCTAGCAATGGTATTGCTGGGTCGTATGGCAATTCTATATTCAGTTTTTTGAGGAACCGCCAAACTGCCTTCCACAGTGGTTGCACCATTTGACATTCCCACCAACAGTGGATAAGTGTGCCTCTTTCTCCGCATCCTCTCCAGCACTTGTCATTTTCTGTTTTGTTGATAATGGCCATTCTGGTGGGTGTGAGATGATATCTCATTGTGGTTTTGATTTGCATTTCTCTAATGGCCAGGGACATTGAGCATCTCTTCATGTGCCTTTTGGCCATTTGTATTTCCTCTTCTGGTAGGTGTCTGTTCAAGTCTTTTTCCCATTTTGTAATTGGGTTGGCTGTCTTTTTGTTGCTGAGTTGAACAATCTCTTTATAAATTCTGGATACTAGACCTTTATCTGATATGTCGTTTCCAAATATTGTCTCCCATTGTGTAGGCTGTCTTTCTACTTTTTTGATGAAGTTCTTTGATGCACAAAAGTGTTTAATTTTGAGGAGCTCCCATTTCTTTCTTTCTTTCTTCAGCGCTCTTGCTTTAGGTTTAAGGTCCATAAAACCGCCTCCAATTGTAAGTTTCATAAGATATCTCCCTACATTTTCCTCTAACTGTTTTATGGTCTTAGACCTAATGTTTAGATCTTTGATCCATTTTGAGTTAACTTTTGTATAGGGTGTGAGATACGGGTCCTCTTTCATTCTTTTGCATATGGATATCCAGTTCTCTAGGCACCATTTATTGAAGAGACTGTTCTGTCCCAGGTGAATTGGCTTGACTGCCTTATCAAAGATCAAATGTCCATAGATGAGAGGGTCTATATCTGAGCACTCTATTCGATTCCATTGGTCGATATACCTATCTTTATGCCAATACCATGCTGTTTTGACCACTGTGGCTTCATAATATGCCTTAAAGTCCGGCAGCTTGAGACCTCCAGCTTCTTTTTTTTTCCTCAAGATACTTTCAGCAATTCGGGGCACCCTACCCTTCCAGATAAATTTGCTTATTGGTTTTTCTATTTCTGAAAAATAAGTTGTTGGGATTTTGATTGGTATTGCATTGAATCTGTAAACCAATTTAGGTAGGATTGACATCTTAACTATATTTAGTCTTCCAATCCATGAACACGGTATGCCCTTCCATCTATTTAGGTCTTCTGTGATTTCTTTGAACAGTTTTTGTAGTTTTCTTTGTATAGGTCTTTTGTCTCTTTAGTTGAATTTATTCCTAGGTACTTTATTCTTTTAGTTGCAATTGTAAATGGAATTCGTTTCTTGATTTCCCCCTCAGCTTGTTCATTGCTAGTGTATAGAAATGCTACAGATTTTTGAATGTTGATCTTGTAACCTGCTACTTTGCTGTACTCATTTATTAGCTCTAGTAGTTTTGTTGTGGATTTTTCCGGGTTTTCAACGTATAGTATCATATCGTCTGCAAACAGTGATAGTTTTACTTCTTCCTTTCCAATTTTGATGCCTTGTATTTCTTTTTCTTGTCTTATTGCTCTGGCTAGAACCTCCAACACGATGTTGAATAATAGTGGTGATAGTGGACATCCTTGTCTTGTTCCTGATCTTAGGGGGAAAGTTTTCAATTTTTCCCCATTGAGGATGTTATTAGCTGTGGGTTTTTCATATATTCCCTCTATCATTTTAAGGAAGTTCCCTTGTATTCCTATCCTTTGAAGTGTTTTCAACAGGAAAGGATGTTGAATCTTGTCAAGTGCCTTCTCTGCATCAATTGAGATGATCA
This sequence comes from Tamandua tetradactyla, assembly GCF_023851605.1. NCBI lineage: Eukaryota > Metazoa > Chordata > Mammalia > Pilosa > Myrmecophagidae > Tamandua > Tamandua tetradactyla. Next base: position 107,346,950 of record NC_135328.1, on the reverse strand, counting down.
TGTGATTTTTCTGCTTTGATTTGTTGATATGGTGTATTACATTAATTGATTTTCTTATGTTGAACCATCCTTGCATACCTGGGATGAATCCTACTTGGTCATGATGTATAATTCTTTTAATGTGTTGTTGGATTCAATTTGCTAGAATTTTGTTGAGGATTTTTGCATCTATATTCATTAGAGAGATTGGTCTGTAGTTTTCTTTTTTTGTAATATCTTTGCCTGGTTTTGGTATGAGGGTGATGTTGGCTTCATAGAATGAATTAGGTAGTTTTCCCTCCACTTCGATTTTTTTGAAGAGTTTGAGCAGAGCTGGTACTAATTCTTTCTGGAATGTTTGGTAGAATTCACATGTGAAGCCGTCTGGTCCTAGACTTTTCTTTTTGGGAAGCTTTTGAATGACTGATTCAATTTCTTTACTTGTGATTGGTTTGTTGAGGTCATTTATTTCTTCTTGAGTCCAAGTTGGTTGTTCGTGCCTTTCCAGGAACCCGTCCACTTCATCTAAATTGTTGTATATATTAGCGTAAAGTTGTTCATAGTATCCTGTTATTACCTCCTTTATTTCTGTGAGGTCAGTGGTTATGTCTCCTCTTCCATTTCTGATCTTATTTATTTGCGTCCTCTCTCTTCTTCTTTTTGTCAGTCTTGCTAAGGGCCCATCAATCTTATTGATTTTCTCATAGAACCAACTTCTGGTCTTATTGATTTTCTCTATTGTTTTCATGTTTTCAATTTCATTTATTTCTGCTCTAATCTTTGTTATTTCTTTACTTTTGCTTGCTTTGGGATTAGTTTGCTGTTCTTTCTCCAGTTCTTCCAAGTGGACAGTTAATTCCTGAATTTTTGCCTTTTCTTCTTTTCTGATATAGGCATTTAGGGCAATAAATTTCCCTCTTAGCACTGCCTTTGCTGCGTCCCATAGGTTTTGATATGTTGTGTTTTCGTTTTCATTTGCCTCGAGATATTTACTAATTTCTCTTGCAATTTCTTCCTTGACCTACTCATTGTTTAAGAGTGTGTTGTTGAGCCTCCACGTATTTGTGAATTTTCTGGCACTCCGCCTATTTTTGATTTCCAACTTCATTCCTTTATGATCCGAAAAAGTGTTGTGTATGATTTCAATCTTTTTAAATTTGTTAAGACTTGCTTTGTGACCCAGCATATGGTCTATCTTTGAGAATGATCCATGAGCACTTGAGAAAAAGGTGTATCCTGCTGTTGTGGGATGTAATGTCCTATAAATGTCTGTTAAGTCTAGCTCATTTATAGTAATATTCAGATTCTCTATTTCTTTATTGATCCTCTGTCTAGATGTTCTGTCCATTGATGAGAGTGGTGAATTGAAGTCTCCAACTATTATGGTATATGTGTCTATTTCCCTTTTCAGTGATTGCAGTGTATTCCTCACGTATTTGGGGGCATTCTGGTTTGGTACATAAATATTTATGATTGTTATGTCTTCTTGTTTAATTGTTCCTTTTATTAGTAGATAGTTTCCTTCTTTGTCTCTTTTAACTGTTTTACATTTGAAGTCTAATTTGTTGGATATTAGTATAGCCACTCCTGCTCTTTTCTGGTTGTTATTTGCGTGAAATATCTTTTCCCAACCTTTCACTTTCAACCTATGTTTATCTTTTGGTCTAAGATGTGTTTCCTGTAGACAGCATATAGAAGGATCCTGTTTTTTAATCCATTCTGCCAGTCTATGTCTTTTGATTGGGGAATTCAGTCCATTAACATTTAGTGTTATTACTGTTTGGATAATATTTTCCTCTACCATTTTGCCTTTTGTATTATATATATCATATCTGATTTTCCTTCTTTCTACACTCTTCTCCATACCTCTCTCTTCTGTCTTTTCGTATCTGACTCTAGTGCTCCCTTTAGTATTTCTTGCAGAGCTCTCAGAGTTCTCTTGGTCACAAATTCTCTCAGTGACTTTTTGTCTGAAAATGTTTTAATTTCTCCCTCATTGTTGAAGGACAATTTTGCTGGATATAGGAGTCTTGGTTGGCAGTTTTTCTCTTTTAGTAATTTAAATATATCATCCCACTGTCTTCTAGCTTCCATGGTTTCTGCTGAGAAATGTACACATAGTCTTTTTGGGTTTCCCTTGTATGTGATGGATTGTTTTTCTCTTGCTGCTTTCAAGATCCTCTCTTTCTCTTTGACCTCTGACATTCTAACTAGTAAGTGTCTTGGAGAACGCCTATTTGGGTCTATTCTCTTTGGGGTGCGCTGCACTTCTTGGCTCTGTAATTTTAGGTCTTTCATAAGAGTTGGGAAATTTTCAGTGATAATTTCTTCCATTAGTTTTTCTCCTCCTTTTCCCTTCTCTTCTCCTTCTGGGACACCCACAACACGTATATTTGTGCGGTTCAAATTGTCCTTCAGTTCCCTGATCCCCTGTTCAAATTTTTCCATTCTTTTCCCTATAGTTTCTGTTTCTTTTTGGATTTCAGATGTTCCATCCTCCAGTTCACTAATTCTATCCTCTGTCTCTTGAAATCTACCATTGTAGGTTTCCATTGTTTTTTTCATCTCTTCTACTGTGTCTTTCAATCCCATAAGTTCTGTGATTTGTTTTTTCAGACTTTCCATTTCTTCTTTTTGTTGATCCCATACTTTCTCATGTCTTCCCTCAATTTATTGATTTGGTTTTTGAAGATGTTTTCCATTTCTGTTCGTATATTCAGAATTAGTTGTTTCAGCTCCTGTATCTCATTTGAGTTATTGGTTTGTTCCTTTGACTGGGCCATATCTTCAATTTTCCTGGTGTGATTCGTTATTTTTTGCTGGCGTCTGGGCATTTAATCAGATTCCCCTGAGTGTGGGACCCAGCAGGTTGAAAGACTTTCCTGTGAAGTCTCTGGGCTCTGTTTTTCTTATTCTGCCCAGTATGTGGTGCTTGTCTGTCTGCGGGTCCCACCAGCAAAAGATGTTGTGGCTCCTTTAACTTTGGAAGACTCTCGCTGCTGGGTGTGTGGTGGAGACAGAGAAAAGGTTGTAGGTTGGTTTTAATGGCTTCAAATTGTGAAGTCCTGGGATCTGAGTTCCTTGAGAGAGGGATTCCACCTGAGTTGTGTTTCACCCCTCCTGCGGGGAAGAATCAGGTGGTAGAGAGCCCTGAAAGCAGCCTGTTTCTGCGTTCGGGGCAGTTGTAACCTATGTAATCCCAGCGCTGAGCCCAGAGGCATCGAAGCCTCTGTAGAAACAGCCACAGAAGGCTCTGTTTCACCCCCTTTCCTCTTTTTCAGTTAGCCCAATCGGCGACTTCCGCCTTGATCAGTTTTGCCTGAGCTGAGGGCCTATTTTTAGTAGTCAGAAGTTGTTCATTAATGCCACTATTGGTGTTAGGTTGGGCTCAGTCTCTACTACTGTTGGAGACTCTTTCCTTTCCCTCCGGGAAGTCGCCTGTTGGGGAGGGGCGCCAGTTGCCGTGGCTTGGGGAACCGCTGTTCGGATGCTCCCAGCTGGCCCAGGAAGCCACGTGTGTGGAAGGGGCTCCCGTCGCCGGCCACCACGGGTTGGGGGACCACCACTCTGAGGCTCCCAGCTGGCCCGGGAAGCCGCACGTGGGGAGGGGCGCTGGCCACCGCGGCTTGGGGAACCTGATCCAAAGCTCCTAGCCAGCCCAGGAAGGAGGGAGGGTGCTCCAGCCGCCTGCCGCCGCGGCCCAGGGAAGCGCGCACCTCTCGGGGACCTCACTGCAGCGGAGACTCTTAGCCGGTCCAGCTGTTCCAGAATGGGGTATGCTGTGTGCCTGGTCTCTGTCGTGGCTCCGGGAGCTGTTCTGTACTGTTTCTAGTTCTTTAGTAGTTGTTCTGGAGGAGGAACTAAGACCCGCGCGCCTTACTAAGCCGCCATCTTCTCCGGAAGTCTCTGCCTGGGTTCTTTGAATCGTCTCAAGGATAAAACACATCTGCAGCCCTTCCCCAAGAATTTCCTGCAGGAAACATCAATGTTTGAGGAAAACATTTTTTTTTTCCCTCTTAAAGCAAAACAGTTCACAGTCCCCTTAGCCCTTTCGGTGTCTCTCCCTCCTTAGATTATATTTCTTTTTCTTGACACTGGGATGCTTATTTGCTTTCTGTTTTCTTGCCCTCACCCTCGGTATTGTTAGTGGCACATGTGCATAGGTGATGCTTTATTATTTGTAGGCTTCTTTATTATTTGTGCCTTTCTGGCTTTGTTGGTGGCTTTTGTTTAGTCACTCGGCTTCTCTGATGTGATCTTTGTTCATACTCCATTTCCTACACCCCTTTGCCCCTCCCGGTTTTTGTTCCTTCCGCACAGCATTCAGTTTTTCTTAACACAGAGGGTACCGGAGTGCCTGGGTAACCTCGTGCAGTGTGGGATTGCCCAGCAGAATCATTTGAAGCGCTGCTGTGTCTCAGCCACCTTCTGCTAGGTAGGTTATGCTGCGGTAGTAAAAATTCCCAATGTTAGTCTAGCGGCTGTCAGCCACAGAGGTGCCTTTCCCGCTCATGTTACACGTAGCTGAGGGTCAGCTGTGGCTCCACCTGGCTTCTTTATTCTGGGATCCAGGCTAAAGGAGCAGCCACTGCCTGGGAGAAGGAAAAGAGTAAGGATCTGATAATGGCCCAAGGAGCTTCTGCTGAGAAATGGAGCAGTCACTTCCACTCATATTTCAGCAGCTGAAGCAAGTCCTTTGGCCAAGTCCCATGTTTGTGGGATGGGTGTACACTGAGGGGGGTGCAGTATTGTGCAGGAACATACTATTATTTTCCTGCAGGAAGAACAGTTAATAATTACGAATAACATTGCAATTTACTGCCTGCTCTACAACTAGAAATTCACCCTGCCAGGCAGACACTGGACAGAATCATGTTTACATTTTATTAATGGTCATATCAGTGGGTAGATATTCACCAAATAAAAACTTTGATTAAGAAATATGAGAGTATTTGACAGTTATTTTACATTATTAATCCATCAAAATCTCCACAGGCCCTTTAGTCATCTCTTGGGCACGTGTGTTTTTATGAGACGTGGTGCAGGGGTGTTTCCATTGCCACATTTTAGATGAATTCAGCTACATTCGTGCCCTTTGGTAGTCATTTAGATAAGCTGGGTTAATTCTTAGATCACCAGAGAAGCGTTTATGGAACAAGACTCCCTGGAAAAATCCTTTAACCTCTCTGTGCATCAGTTTCTTCATATATAAATCAAGAAAAACAATAGGATCACCCTTGTAGGGATTTTGAGGATTAAATTCAATCATATATGTAGAATTCTTAAGACTGTGTTAAGTACATAATAAAAAATATTTGAGCATTTACTTTTATGCTTATGATAATGCCGCCACTGCTTTCTACCATTTTGGTACCTAAACCTCTGAAGTTCATATTGTGGATTCCAAAACTATCAATTTTAGAGCCAATAGACAATCAGACTTATGTTTCAGAGTTCAAGATTTACTTGTACATAAATAAAGCATAATACAGAAAGTAGAGCTTAAATGCCTCGCCTCTTGATAAAAGTAATCACAATTTCTCTTCGAGAAATTAATACACGCTAGATTGTGTGTTTGCCCTCTTCAGTCATTGTGGGAAGTGAAAGTCCTTTGAAAGTCATTCTATAAAGCCCTCAATTTATTTGGTGACCAAGTACTTCTTGGAGCCTGTGTGAGTGGGAACAGTTGCATGGCTTGCCGGAAAATTCCAGACAAAGGTACAGAGGCACTGGGCTTTCTGGCCAGAAGCCTGGGGGACAGGATTTGGGGAAAATGGGTGCAGCTTTGCATGCAAGTTAGTACTGTGTGGGGAATTTCCTGGTGAAAGGAGCCTAATAAGGCTTCTGGCCTGGACGGCTGCTTTCGTCCTGGATCCTGTTAACTCAGCCTGAGTAGTTCCAAGGTGTAAGAAAGGAGCAAGGATTAACAGAATCAGAATGTCAAGTTCAGTTACTTCTCAGCTCTGTGAGCTTGGGTATGTTTCTTAATATTTTGGGGCTTTGATTTACTATAAATATAATAGTATTCATGTTTATTGAGCCTAAGCCATGTACAAGAGCAGTATATAAATGCTTTTAACATGCTGTGGTAGTTAGATTCAGTTGTCAACTTGGTCAGGTGAAGGCACCTAGTTCTGTTGCTGTGGTCATGAGCCAATGGTACGTGAACTTCATCTGTTGCTAATTACATGTGCAGTTGGCTAGGAGGCGTGTCTGCAGCAATGAATGACGTTTGACTTAATTGGCTGGTGCTTAAATGAGAGAGCTCAACGTAGCACAGCCCAAGCAGCTCAGTATACCTCATCTCAGCACTCACAGCTCAGCCCAGGCCTTTGGAGATACAGAAAGAAATCACCCCTGGGAAAGTTGTTGGAACCCAGGGGCCTGGGGAGAAGGCCAGCAGAGACCATCCTGTGCTTTCCCACGTAAGAAAGAACCTCAGTGGAAAGTTAGCTGCCTTTCCTCTGAAGAACTAACAAAATAAATCCCCTCTTTTTAAAAAAGCCAATCTGTGTCTGGTGTGTTGCATTCCAGCAGCTAGCAAATCAGAACACATGCACTACATAATTTCATTTCCACAATAACCCTATTCAGTAATTCAGTAACCACAGTTCCCCATTTTGCACATGGGGAAACAAGGTAGAGAGAAGTGGCGTAACTCGCCCACACTCACCCAGAAATAAGGACTGGAGTAGGGTGTGAGCCCCATTAGTCCAGCTCCAGGCCCTGCATTGGGACCTGCTTCACTTTGCTGCCTGTTTTGCAGTCAGCATTTTCTCTGGGGCTGCTGCTGTGAAGATTAAATCCGTTTCTGTCTTCAAAATCCTTAGTCTGCCATCTGCTATGTAATCAGTAGGCGCTCAGTTAACGTGAGTGGTTCTTCTTCTCCTCACTCTTCTTTTAGTTGTCCTGGGTAGAACCCCCAGGAAACAGGATTAGTTAGTGCTGAAGAAAGTGGTGAGAAGTTTAAAACCCTAATTGGCCTTGGGCAAGGTCTCACCTACCTCTCAGGTTGACCTTGTATTTTAAAGTCCTGCTTATGTCCCATTTACTGCAGGAAGCTTTCTTCCAATATTCCAGTCTTCATGGACAGCAACCCAGACAGCATGATGTCACCTTGTAAAAATAAGCTCCAGACGCAAAAAGAATCATCGCATAATTCATTATTCCTCCCAACATCTCATCATATCCCCATATGAAAACCTCCTACTCCAATAATATGTGAGTGATTTTTACATTTATTTAAATCTATCCTTGGCATCATTGATCTTTTTAAAAAAAATCACTTGATTTTTCCCTTTAACTCTACCTGGTGTCAAATGGGAGACTTCCTCACTCCTTCCCTTGGAGTAAATAACCACTAAGCCCAAAGTGTGGCATATACAGAGCAGCTGGCATGAGAATTTTAAATAATGAAAACCTCTTCAATGATTCTGTTTCCCAAATTCATTTCCTCCTGCCTGTGCTTGGTTCCAAATTGCCCCCGTGACTAGCACCACTCTGTGAAAAAAAGCAGTGACCCCAGGGAATAACAAGACCTAGTTTTTGGTGCTGTGCCTTATAAGTAGGAGCAGTGTGACCTTGGCAAATCACTGACCCTTTCCAGAAGTCATTTTCCTTAGCTGCACAATGAGCAGCTGCAGTTAGTTCAGCTGTTCCAATCCAGGGGCTCTAGCACTTTGAGATTCCTCCAAGTCAGTGATCCATTTTAATATTTCAAAACTAACAATGCAGTTAAGGGGGAGGTAAAAATTTTCAAACTATAGAGTCCACAGAGAAAAAGGACTATTAAAGAAATCTTTGGTGGTGGAAAATTTTAGAACAAGAATCAGTTCTTATTTTTCTTACAGTGCCTTCAGCATAATCAATGGGCAAAGCTTTCACCTCTCTGCATCTCAGTTTTCTCATCTGCAAAATGGGGTAAGATAGAATCTATCCCAGAGGGTTCAGAGGTTGCTGTGAGGATTGGATGAGATAGTACCTATGAAACACTTGGCCAAAGGCATGCAATACATTACAGCTATTTCCTTTGTTCTTCAGTGTGTGTTCAAAATTACCCAAGGGAGGTATTCCAGATTGAACTACCCCCTAGCAGATTATGACATAAATTTCCTTAATTTTAGGGCATCCTGGGTTTCTTTGGGTGTGCCCAAGGATGCATCAATTAATTCCTGCTTTCTTGGAAATAACAACCCAAATGTCCTTTGTGCCAGCCCTTCAGCTGGGCATACCATTAACAGTGAGCACTGTCAGAGGTAGATGAGTGGGGAGAAGAGAGGAGCATGGCAAAGGAAGCACATGGAGACCCAAGTCCATGGAGCAGAGAGTGGCATCCCTTGTGCAAGTTGTTGATGGCATTCACACACTCAGCGACAGTCACTACCATTTATCCAGTGCTCTCTGTGTGCCAGGCACAGTGCTAAGTACTTCACATACACTGTCTCTTTGAATTCTCTCAGCCACTCTGTAAGGTCTTCTATCTATGAGGAAATTTAGATTTAGAGAGGGTGAGTAGAAACATTAAAGAGCAAGTAAGGATTCAAGCCCAGGTTGGTTGTGCTTTAAAGTCCAAGCCATAAAACAACACCGGTTATTCCAGAGGCTTAATTTTCGGACATGGAGAACTCAGGCAAAGTGCCCAATGGCATTTTGATGAGTATGTCTCTTCTTGTGAAGATCTTAGGTCTGCAGAAATGCTCGCTATGTTCATTTTCCTTCAGACAAACACATAATTCATTTGGCAGGAATGTGACTATTGCTGGTAAGAGTCCCAGAGATTACCACACTAGGGCAATAGGGGCCAGTAAAGATTATTTTCTTCTTATCAAGTGGTAACTTTGGTGTGTCAAATGTTTGGCCATCAATGCAGGGCTGTGTTTATGGACATATGCCCTGATTAGGTATTGCTGTTTAAAATCAAGAATGGCACTCCTGCTGTTGCCTCAGAGCGGTATCTGGAAATGCATCAGTGGAGTCAGATTGAGCATACTGACTCAAAGCAGTATGATTAAGAACCACAGTCTTGAGGAAAGAAGGTGCAGCATACAAAATACTGGGTTACAAGTCACAAAGGGTTTTATCAAAAAGAAACAGAGAATATCAGGAGTCTTAATGCCAAAAAGTGAGGGATACAGGCTGCTTGTAAGCTAATAGATTTAACAGATTTAAGAGAGAAATAAGCTACCTGTTAAGTTTTTTTTTTTCCCCAAACTATTTGGGTTGGGAAAGAAAGAATTTATTAGGTTCTGGATTTAAAAAACTAATATTTAACAATAAAACACATGCAGTGTGTAATTATCGTCTCTTACATATCAGTGGTTTCTGTAACAGTTAGCTACTGCTGTGTAACTAACCGACTGAATAAAAGTTGCGTGAAAGAGTAAGCATTCACATTTCTTTTGAGCCTATAGATCAGCTGGCTGAATTTTTTCTCATCTTAGCTGGGCTCCCTCATGTATCTGTGGTTTGTTATGTAACAGGTGGGCAGCTCTATGGCTCTCGACTGGGCTCTGTCATATGCTTGGGAGTCAGCTGGCAGCAAGCTGATCTAAGGTGGCATTGTTGAGACAACCTGGCTCTTCTCCAAGGGGTCTCTCACCCTCTAGCAATCTGGCTGGGCTTGTTCACATAGTGGTGGCAGGCTGTTATGAGAGAGAGTGATAATGCACAGTCCCTCTTGAGGCCTGGGCTTGGAGCTGGACCGCTGTCACTTCTGTCACATTCTATCAGCCAAAGCAATTTATTAGAGCAGCCCAGATTCAAGAGATTGGGAAATGAATGCCTCCTGTGGGTGGGAGGACCTGCAAAGTCACATTGTGGGGGCATGGATAAAGGGGCTGCTTTTGCAATCAGTCTGCAATAGTCTCCATAGTATAAATAAGACAGAAGATAGAGTCCAAAACAATATTTAGAAGCAATAAAATTGAAATGTGGTCAAATTATTTGGATATACTCAGTTCCTTATTGTGGCAATTTAGGGAATGTTGTACTTTCTGTATTCACTTGGATTTTCATGTTCAAAACAAGCCCCAAGCTAAGAATGTCACTTATTTGTTATTCTCAAAGCTCTGCCAAGTGCCACAGGGTTAGTGTGGCGCCCAAAGCTATAAATATTCCCACCAGCCTTCCCAAGGAGAGAGAATGAGTAGTGAAACTTAACTTCTAAAAGGAATCAAGTCTTCAGTGTGTTGGTTCTTGAAAAAGGTTGGTATGGCTGAACAGTATTATCCACAAGGTGGAATATCTGGTATTATATGAAATAAAATGATGCTATGTTGATCCTTGGATAACTTGAGGTGGTTCATTAAATTTCTCTTCACAAGTAACATTGGTTTTCTATATTTAGAGTAATAATGCAGTTTTATTCTGAAATAAATTTACTTTAAAAAGTGAATCAGTTAAAATGTAAGCAGATATTAGAGGTGATATATGCATGTGAGAAAAATCATGAAGATGGTATGTGAACGACTGAACTTTGAGAAACTCTGAACTAAAATACCTCTGTTTTCTTCTGATGCCTAAATGCTGTTTTACATCTATTCTTTTATCTCTTATTTCTTTCTACCCTGTTTTTTAGCTTCCTTTTTAAAAAGGTGATGTTTATCCATTTACCACTGTTCATAGAATTCCAGAACCTTGGATTGGTAAGAGATTGCACCAACATTTTTTGTTGGATTACTTATAAATGAGGGACATGCAATGTCATGGGAATTCACTGATGATTAAAATTTGGAACTTGTCTTTGAGGATCTCACACTGTTTTTATGGTAGAGACTATTTTTATTGTAGAAAATAAGATTTTTGTTATCTAATTTTTATACGCTAAGTTGTAAAGCACCTACACTGATGATTAAGTCTTCTTTCTCTCTAGACCTTAACAGTGGACTGCTCCTAGGCAACCTGTTACCAGTTTCTTGTAATCCTTTTGGAAATATTTTTTGGTAATAGGATTTTGAGAAATAGACAAGGATTCTCCAGAAAAATAGAACCAACAGGAAAAGCTCACATTACTGTGGGGATTGGCAAGTCTGAATTCCACTGGACAGGTGGCAAACTAGAAGTTCAGTGAAGATAATCTTCAATTTTCCAAGAGGAGCTGCAAGTTGGGAAGTCCAATGAAGGTGATGTTGAATTTCCCAGAATAAGCTGACTGGCTGTAGTAGAGATAGAAATTCCTTTCTCCTACTGCTAAACCTCTGTTCTCGCTTTAAGGCCTCCAACTGATTAGATGAGGAGAACTTTCTTATTGCTGAACGCAATCTCCTTTGTTGATTATAGATGTAATGAGCCACAGATGCAACCAATGACTAATGACTTAAATCCATCTATGAAATACCCTCACAGTGATCATTAGGCCAGTGCTTGCTTAACCAAACAACTGGACGCTGTAACCTAGCCATGTTGACACAGGAAATTAACCATCACAGTCAGGATGTCTTTTTGAGATCTATTGAGTTTCCTAATTCCTATATAGTAAGTTCTCAATAAGAGTACTCAGAAATAAAAACATTGTATGCTACATACTTCAGGGACTTTCCAGGGAAAGTGGATAACATGAGTGAACTCATCTGTCCACCTAGCCAAACTTCTACTTCATAAACTTTTTTTGTGTTTTTGTATGTATCCTGTGCTGTACTAGGCCCTAGGGATATAAAAATGTAGAAGCCACACTCCATATTTCCAAGGAGTCAATCAATGAGTTGACAAGAGGAAATATTCAGACAACTTCAATATAATATACCTGTCGGAATAGAGATGCGTACACAGAACTGGGAGGACAAGAGGGAGCTGCATCTAACTCCACCTGGGAGAGCTGAAAGGAGAAACGACATTTAAGGCAGGTCCAGAGGGGTGAGAAGACATTTAAGAGACAGAGACAAGGAAGAAGGGCCTTCCTGGTGAATGGAATGTGTGTACACAAGCTTGGACAGGCAACTCCTGCATACAAAGTGAGAAACTTGAGGCCTGAAAGAGGAAGTAACTTGCTAAAAGTATCATATCTAATAAGGAGCAGATCCAGACTCCAAGCCTGGCCGCCTGTCTCAAAATTCATTTTCTTTCCACTGTACCAAGCTTTCTTCATTTCTTCTAAATCAGTGATTCCAAACAAACAAAAATGACCTACATGCACAAACACATATTTTATTAGGAAGTGTTACAAAATGAATTTACAGTCAAACACTTTATATACTTGGTGATGAAACTGGTTATTATAGCAATCTTACATTGAATAATTTTTTTGTAGACTCACACTGTGTTCCTCAGGGTCTCTGGAGAAACAGAACCAAGAGGAGATAAATGTAAATATGAGATTTATAAAGGTGTCTTTTGTAACTGTGGGGATGCAAGAGTCCAAAATCTGTAGGTCAGGCTGCAAGCTGACAACTTCAATGAACTTCTTCAAGGAAGTCCCCAGGGGAGGTTGGCTGGCTAAAGTGGAAAGAGAGATCGTCTTTTCTAAGTTCTCCTTAAAAACCTTCTTATGTTTAGATTAAGCATCACTCATTGCAGAAGACACTCCCCTTAGCTGACTGCAGATGTAATCATCCATGGATGCAACCAATATGCTCATGATTTACGTCCATGAAATGTCCTCATAGCAACAGACAGGCCAGTGCTTGCTGCACCAGACTGCTGGGCATGATCACATGGCCAAGTTGACACATGAACCTAACCATCACGCATACTATAGACCGAAATAACTTTATATATATATTTTAAATGCCATTTTATTGAGATATATTCACACACTATATAAACCATCCAAAGTATACAATCAGTGGCTCACAGTATTATCATTTGGTGTGTATTCAAGTCACAGTCAATTTTAGAACATTTTCATTACTCCAAATGAAGAGATAAAAATGAAAAGAACATGCAAAACATCCCACATCCCTTATCCTCCTCTAGTATATATTTATTTTTTGTCTTCATTTTATTACTCATCTACACAGACACCAGACAAAGGGAGTGGCTGTCACTAGGCCTTTACAATCACACAATCACACAATGAAAACTATCCCATTGTATAACCATTGTCAAAGATCAAGGCTATGGACCACAGCTCAATAATTTCAGGTGTTTCCCTCTGGCTATTCTAGTATACCAGAAATAAGAAGAAATATCAGTATATTCAGTCAGTAGTCATAGTAGGTTTGACAAATCCTGATTCCTCAGTTACACCTCCCCCCTCTCACCTGATCACTTTCCCAGTCTTCATGAATCTGGGCAATGACCATTTTAACTTCATGCTGGAAAGGGGTGTTGGTCTTATGGGGTAGGGGAATGAAACTGATTGATACTCTTGGAGAGGTTGGTACTTCCGGGTTTCTGGGCTTATCTGGCATAGGAACAATATGGCTGCCTTAAGTTTATAAACAAATAAATTTCCTAAGAAAGACGTTTATAGAGTCTTAGATAAAGCCCAGGGTATTCTTCATGGTTTTCATGAATGCTGTTAGTTGGATCTTGGCATACTGTGGCAATTTACAATATCTGGCTTAAACCTGCATAATAGTAACTTCTAGAATAACCTCTCAATCTCTTAGCCACCAAAACTTTATTTTGTTTCATTTCTTTTCTCCCTTTTGGTCAAGAAGACATTTTCAATCCCATGATGCCAGGGGCAGGCACGTCCCTGGGAGTTGTGTCCCACATTGCCAGGGGGTCTTATGTTCCTCAAAGTCATGTCCCACATGGTGTGTGTGGGGGGGGGGGGCGCTTGATAGTGAGTTTATTTGCAGAGTTGGCTTAGAGAGAGAGCCCACATTTGAGCAACAAAAGATGTCCCCTGGGAATGATTTGTAGGCAAAATTATAAATAGACTTAGCTTTGCCATTATAGAAATAAATTCACAAGGGCAAGTTCCAAGATCAAGGGCTTGGCTTATTAAATTGGGCATCCTTAATGCTTGAGAGAGCATTAGGAATTCCCCAGATGAGGAAGTTTCATAGTTCCACATTTTTCCCCAATCCTTCAAGTGGACTCTGTAAATACTTTTTTACTTTCTGCCCCAAACACTCTGGAATGTCTCAGGGTATTACTTTTACCTATGTAGAACAATAATATCTCATTCCCTGTCTAAGTTTAACTAAACTGACCAGAGGTTAAATTAGCCAGAATGCTACAGAAAGTTTAAATTTGGGGCCAAATAAGCATTTCTTCCATTGGTCTCACACAAAAGTTGAAGTTTTAAAATACAAACAGTATTCTACTTGTATTCTGTTTTACCTCAGCCCTAACCATGTTCGTTTCAATCATATCTCTAATTGAAGTGTGGTCACTCTCTCAGCTTCTTTAATAGTTGCTGTATGGAGTAATGCTGACTTTCAGAGCTGCAGATCTCTAACTCTGAGTCTCAGGTGTTACACAGAATCCCAAAGTTCCAGGGAACTACCAGGTTATGCACAAAGAGCTCAGCATTTCAGAATTTAGAAATAACTGTTAAAACTCAGAAATAGATGTGATTTCTGTAAGAGCTTACAGTCTAGGAACCTTTACAGCAAGCCTTATTGAACATCCATTTTGTACACCTTAATCATCAGTTGCCCAATCTCTGCCCATTTTCAATCCCCTGATAATCTATGCACTCAAATTCAGTTCTCAGAGTTACTTTGTGCACATTTGAAGTCAGTATATGCTGTAAATGCTTTGACTTTGAGACATATACCACCTTTTAGATTAAAAAGAAGCTTTCTAACCAGAAAGCATATATAAGATAATCGAAACAAAGATAAATAAAAACAAATATATACATAATCATATGTATATGCCCATATATGTATGGCATTCTGGTTATTGTATTAATATAGTGGCTCTCAAACTTTTTTGGTCTCAGCATCCCCTTATGCTCTTAAAATTACTTAGGACATCCAAAAGCTTTTGTTTATGTTTTATAGCTATCTATATTCATCACATTAACAATTAAAACTGAAAATTTTTTTAAAACATATTTTCTTCTAATTCATGAAATACCCATTAAAAACTTGATAAAATAATAGACTTTATTTAAAATAACTATATTTTCTAAAACAAACAAAATAATTAGCAAGAAACAACTAGTTCAGCTCAAAACTCAAATAATTGCAAGTGCTTTTCCTTCTAACATTGTTCTTCAGAATGCAACAGAAGGGCTTTTTTGATAATTTATCACTCAGAATATTAAAAAGATGGGTGGATATGTGTACTCAAGGACTGAGATTTAATGAAGTCACTATTTTTTACTGTTTCATCAAGGACATCATAAAGTGAAAATGACAGTGTTTGTATTGTGAATGTGTGGTTTTGTAGAATGCAAGTGCAGTTTGGTTCCCCAGCTTTGACTCTTGCTATGGCTTCAGCAGTTTTACCCACCACTGGGTGTTATCAGTGTAAATGTCTACACACTGAAAAAGGCCAATGACATCAAGTTATTATGACATTGAGTTAACTTCTTGGACACCCTGAAAAAGTTTTGAGTCCTCCTAGAGAAGTACAAGACTCAGAAATTATGGGTACTTAAAACATGCACACTAATGGCTTTTCAAAATGTTAGACCTTTTTCTTCAATGACTGATTAATCTTTACAGTGGAAATGAAGCTTCAAACCCTTCTCCCCAATACACTTGCACCTCAGGGCCTTTGCTGTAACCTTTGCTCAGAATGCTTCTCTCCAGATATGATAGTAATTCCCTCCTTCACTCCCTGTGGGGCCTTACTTAGGTATCACTTTAAGGACCCTTCCTTGGCTACCTTATCTAACATATCACCCCATCACACACCCATCACACACATTCACACTCTCTTATTCTTCCCTGCTGTGTTTTTTTTCTCCTTAGCATTTGTTACTGCTTTATACATTGCCCATTTTATCTAGTTACCTGTTTTATTTTTTTATCCCATTAGAATATAAGATACATAAAAGCAGAGACTTTTTTTCTGTTTTATTATCTGCAGTATCCACAGCTCTAGATTAGTGTCTGATATATGTTCAATAAACACTTATTGAATATTGTTGAAAATAAAATAGTTAAAATTTTTATATAGATATCTATCCTATCATAACAAAATGGTGGCTCGCAAACAATTTCAACTTGTATTCCATTAGGGAAAAGGGCTTTATGGTTAAGTTTGTGAAAAATCTCTTTCTCTCTTTCACACACACACACACACACACACTCATGCTGATATTTGCAATGCATGAACATAATGAAGCATCTGAGAAACTCTGACAGATAGAGTTGTATTTACATTATTAAACTCAATGTTCCCAGAATATTTATTAATGCTCTCTGGAACACACTTTGGGAAATGCCTTCCTACACATAACCTCCCTGGCTCACCTTTCAGCATGATTGTGAAGGTCAAATGGTATAAAAGTTGTGAATGTGCTTATTGTACTGTAGGGCACTATTCTATTATAAAGAATTATCATTAAATCATCCACAAGGATAATAGAAAGTGTTTCATTTTGTAATTCTTTATTTTGTGTGCTGGTAAAATATCTTGATAATCCAAAAAGCTGAAAGGGAGGTATCTGTGTATTTATATATTTAAAAATAAGAGTAGGGCGGGCCACAGTGGCTCAGCAGGCAAGAATGCTTTCCTTCCATGCCAGAGGACCCAAGTTCGATTCCCGGTGCCTGCCCATGTGAAAAAAAAAAAAAAAAAAAAGAAGTAAGAGTAATTGCTTGTAATTGAAACTACTTTGGGGTAAAGGATTGAGTTCATCAGGACAAGTAGTTGGATATTTTGTATTTTAGAGAAGAATTTGAGAGATGCTTTAATCCCAGTGGAACCTGGGTACAGAGACCTTTTTGTCAGTTCTACTATCTGTCAGGAAATCTGTCAAACATAGAGGAATGAACACTTTGTCCGTTTTATCTCTTATGGGTCATGAAAAGGGAATATTCCTAGACTGCTTAATAATCTTATTCCTCATCAGAAATCCTAGCTGTGCTCCTTTCTAACTTTTCTAAAATGTGTATTTTCTACATACGTTCTATATGTCTCTTAGAAAATAGTCAAAAGAACGTTGCTCTAGGGATTCAAGAACTCACTGGACTCTTGGTCATTTTTGGTCCTCTCCAATTAGCTTTTCATTGCACAACTAGAAAGTTGACTTGACCATGAATGAGCAAAACCATGCCAAAGGGGCAATTGCTTCTTCAAAAGGACATTGTGGTTTTCCTTCTGGCTTATGACATCTTCCTTCCCTCCAAAGAATTCTCACCTGCTCTGAGACTCTTGCATGCCCATGTGCTGTAAGAGCAGACTGCTCTACCTACCCTTCCCTTTTCCTTCTCTTCTTCTTTGGCAGCCTTTAAAGAGGACGATCACCTGTCCTTGAGGTCATTCCACTCTCTTCCGCTCAGAATCATCAATATATTTCATCTCCAGTGGCCTTAAGGATCATCTGATTGACCACAGTGCTGACTTTTTTTTTTTGCAGAGCACAATTTCTGAGAAATCGGCAGGACCTGCAGTCTCTTGCTGATGTGACTATTGATCCCTAACTCTTCTTTGCTAAATAGCCTGATAAGCTCCAGAAGCCATCAATAACAGCACCATTGCTAAGTCCTCACTTCTTGCTAGGTTCAGATTCTATCTCCACCCCCACCCTACTAACTGTAATGGTATTCTTTATATTATACCTATGCAGATTTTATTTTCCATTTTGATCAACTCTGTATCTCCATTAGATGGGTATTCTCTTCCAGTTCCAGGGGTTGGACATGATATTCTAAAAGGTAGCAGTTACCCATTCCTGTAAAAGCCTATAACTGTGCATTATTTATCACCTCGAGAAAATTTCCCTTTTTCAAATGGTATAGCATTGATTTGACTGTACTTGGGTTACTGCTCTCTAAGGTCTCAGTATTTTTTTTTAAGCATTAATCAAACAAACCTCAGGAGAAGGTCAATTACCAAAGAGAGCCCTTCTGGGTGGTATGGTTGGAGAGGTGCCTGAAAGAAGGTCCCTGGATGGTCTTGAGTGCAACCATGCCTGGAATTTCACCATCAGCAAACCATCCCTTTGATTTTTTTTTAAAATAAAAAAATGTATAGATCCTCTTTTAAAGTGTAAGTCCTCCTGGGAGGTTTTAATATATTAGTGACATAGATTCCCCCTTCTACATCCAGCTTCTTTTGTAGACTTTTTCTAGGGCATTAAAGCTGAAAGGAATCTTAGGTATCATCTGCTTCAGTCTCAGAAATGAAGAGGCTGACGTTGAGAAGACAAGTAGTAGTTTGATCAAGATCTCACAGACAGTTAGTAGAGTTAGGATCGGAACCTGTGTCTCCTGCCTTGTTACCAGAAAGCTTTATGTATCTTCTGAAGTCCTGAAGAGACAGCTTTCTTCCAATGTGTCCAACTGTATTAAATTCCATGCCCCCCAATATTTCATGTAATGTAGTTTGATTAGCGTTTCTTTAGAGTCTCTGTAATTCTAGAGATGTCAAGCATTGGAGTAAATATTTGTAAAACCTCCTCTTGTGTCCAAGTCACTTAACAGGAAGCAATAGTTATTTAAAAACTAGTGCTTAAAGTAGCATGTTAAGGGAGCAGCCATGTTAGAAGCTGAAGAATTAGAATGATTGGCAGGCATGGAAGATCTTTTTAATTCCACTAAGAATAGCAGAATGGTGTTGGGTTTCACCTCACCCATGGTCACCAAGGGTAATAGGTGTGTCTGTGTGTGAGGGGAGGAGCCCTGGGTAGCACAGGAATAGGGGATAAGTTGAAGAAAGGAAAGGAAGTTTAAAAAGGAAGCTGTTTATGTAAGTGTCTCCATTCAAGTCTTATCACCC
Organism: Tamandua tetradactyla; assembly: GCF_023851605.1. Lineage (NCBI taxonomy): Eukaryota > Metazoa > Chordata > Mammalia > Pilosa > Myrmecophagidae > Tamandua > Tamandua tetradactyla. Next base: position 107,328,182 of record NC_135328.1, on the reverse strand, counting down.
CATTACCTGCTGTGAAGTCCTGAAAAGTCCAGGAGAAAACTGGCCCCAGAGAAGGGCAGTGATGGCAGGAAGGAACCCTGCCTCTGGCCTCTCTGGCAAAGTGGAGCAGGGGCCTGGAGAGCTCTTGTACTTTTAAGCCGAACAAGCTACTCTTCCCCTTTATAGAAGAATCTTTAATGGTTCATTCAGTCAAATCCAGAGAGACTTTTGATTTCTGATTCTTAATTGTATATTTTATTTTCATTTAACCATTAAAATAATTTTCTTCTAAAATCCAAGGCTAACCTTCTGTGTGTAGTTGAGTTGCTCCTCATGAAATGGGCTTTGCAAGCAGACCCATGAGGTCAGTTATTTCCCTGACCTCATGGGAAATAGGAATTTCTCCTACTATTATGTCAGAGAGCCATGATTCTTATAATTTGACCTTTATTACATCACCCGGGGAGCTTGCTGAAAACTCAGCCATCTGGGCCTCACTTCAGATCTGTCTAATCAGAATGTAGCAGGATGGGCTCAAGTCATGTGAGTTTTAAAAGTCCTTCCTGGTAAGCTATAATTGCCATATCATCCAGCAATACCATTGCTAGGTATCTACTCAGAGGACATGAGGGGAAGAACACAAATGGACATTTGCACAATGTTTGTAGCAGCATTATTTACAATTGCCAAGAGATGGAAACAGCCAAAATGTCCATCAACAGACGAGTGGCTAAGCAAGCTGTGGTATATACATATAATGGACTATTATGCAGCTGTAAGACAGAATAAAGTCATAAAGCATGTAACAACATGGATGGACCTTGAGGACATTATGCTGAGTGAGATTAGCCAGAAACAAAAGGACAAATATTGTATGGTCTCACTGATATGAATGAGCTTTATATCATTAATGGATGAACTTGGAGAATTTCAGTTAAGAACAGAGACCATCAAGAGATAGAAATAGGGTATATTTTGGGTAATTGGAGCTGAAGGGATGCAGATCATGCAACAGGACTGATTGTAAAATTTCAGAAATGGATAGCACAATACTACCTAATTGTAGCATAATAATGTAAGTATACTAAATGAAGCTGAATGTGAGAATGATAGAGGGAGGAGGGCTTAGGGGCACAAATGAAACCAGAAGAAAAGATAGACAATAAAAACTGAGATGGTATAATCTAGGAATGCCTAGAGTGTACAATGATAGTGACTAAATGTACAAATTAAACCATGTTTTTGCATGAGAAAGAACAAAGGAATCTCAATAATACAGGGTGTTGAAAATAGATGGTAATTAATATTTTAAAACTTTAACATATGTATGAGACAAGCAAAAAATGTTTATTTGGTACAAAATTTATATTTTCACTAGTGCATTTCCTAATATAACTTATGTGGACAGCTTAATTGAACACCATAGTACTTGGAACCTTGCGTAGGGCATGAGATTTTGTAGGTTTGTCCAGAGTGATGCCCAGATAAATCCCAGAGCTATCTGAACAGTGAATAAGGAAGTATTTGCACAGTCCCCTAAGGGGAATGGTGAGAAAGGAGGAAAATTCAACTTCCCCAAATGGAGAATTCTTTATATTCTCACAGGCAGTGGGGATAGCCAAAGCAATAGGCTGAGCCTCCAATCTTGAGGTTTGTTCATATGAAACTTAACCCCACAAAGGGTAAGCTAAGCCTACTTAAAATTAGACCTAAAAGTCACCCTCAAGAGAACCTCTTCTGTTGCTCAGATGTGGCCTCTCTCTCTCAGCTGACACAGCAAGCAAACTTACTGCCCTCCCCCTCTCTATGTGGGACATGACTCCCAGGGGTGTGGACCTTCCTGGCAACTTGAGACAGAAATCCTAGAATGAGCTGGAACTCAGCATCAAGAGATTGAGAAAATCTTCTCACCCAAAAGGGGGAAGAGTGAAATGAGACAAAATAAAGTGTAAGCGGCTGAGAGATTCCAAACAGAGTCGAGAGGTTATCTTGGAGGTTAGTCTTACGCATTAAGTAGATATCACCTGTTTAGTTAAGGTGTAATGGAGAGGCTGGAGGGAACTGCCTGAAAATGTGGAACTGTGCTCCAGTGGCCGTGTTTCTTCAAGATAATTCTATGATGATATGGCTGTCGCAGTGTGACTGTGCGGTTGTGAGAGCCTTGGTCTGATGCTCCTTTCATCTACCTTATCAATGGACAAGTAAAACATATGGATTAAAAATAAATAAATGATAGGGGGAACAAATGTTAAAATAAATTTAGTAGATTGAAATGCTGGTGATTGGTGAAGGGGACGGGTAAGGGGTATGGTATGTATGAATTTTTTTCTGTTTTCTTTTTATTGCTTTTTCTGAATTGATGCAAATGTTCTAAGAAATTATCATGATGATGAATATACAACTATGTGATGATAGTGTGAGTTATTAATTATGTGACAAGAATGGAATGATCATATAAGAATGTTTGTGTTTGTATGTGATTATGTATCACAAATAAAAAATAATTTAAAAAAAAAGTCCTTCCTGGTGCCTCTTTCTTCTACCCTGTGATTTTGATGTTCTTCCAAGTATGAGACACCTGTTGGAGGGACAGAGATCGCAAAGAAAATGGTTAGAAATAATATGGCTTGAATGTTGGGGAATCCTATGCCCAAGTTCCTCATTCATTCATTTATAAACATTTATGGAGCACATATTCATATGCACAGAATATTGTAGGCTTTGGTGGTACGTGATGACTAAGACACAATTCCTGTCCTCAAGGCGTTCACGTAGATAATGGTGATGGCTGTGTACAACTCAGAAATGGGGAGTACTGACGGGGGTGTGGATGAGGTGGTTGGGGCCTGGCCGATGAAGGGAAAGGAATTCTGGATAGAGGAACTGTCTGTGCAGAGGCGTGGGGACTGGGAGAGTGTGCAAGTTTAGAGCACTTCCTACTGAGAGGTGAGGAAGACCTGGCAAATGGCTAAGTGGCATAGACTTATTTTAACAGTCGATTGCAGTGGGGTTATTGACAATAAAGTAGGTTGTGTGTGTTTAGTGTTTGAAAATTGGTTGCTGACATTTTGGTGGGAACGTATTATAAATTAATGTAGTCTCTGGGTGCTAGGCACCTCTGGCGCCTCTCTCTGCTCTTATCCTGTGATAATCAATACACTTCTTTAGTTCAGCTGCGAACTCTCTCTCCTCTTTTCCTTAATCTCTTCTTCTGTATTTTTCACATGTTCTGGATATAAGGCATTGCTATAGCCTGAAGTAGCTAACATTATTCCTACTAGGTTTGAATCATCTTATGAGATTGTATACGTCTCGATCCCTTAAATATTAATCCTAGACTAAGCAGTACTGCCAAATGAAAAACTCCAATGATGGGATGGAAAATGTCGACCGCCTCCTACCTATTAGACTGACCTCTGAATGCAATTCAGATTGTTTTTAAGTTTTCATTTTTTTTTAATGTCAGGAAAACTTAATTAAGTTCTGTCTCTATTTTTACCATGATGGGCCTGTCAGAGTCAGTCTTGATAATTGCTTGTTATGTATTATCTACTTGTCTTCTCTCTATGTCAGTTACGAGAAAAACAATTTCAAGCACCGGGTCGGGATTATGTTTCCCAACCTGCTCATGCACACGCCATGGGCTTTACCAGAAGTCCTGTCAATTTGGTGGAATGTTATTATCGTTAATATCCTAATATAACAGGTCAGGAAACCTAGCCTGAGTAATGGTTTTCTATCATAAGTATATATTTCATATTTAATGTGGCATATTTGGAGGCAGCAGGTTTCCTTACATTTAAAGCTCGAAATAATGCCACCACAACCACCAAAAAAAAAAAAAAATTAAAATTAAAAGCTTTAAGTGCTGGTGTTGCCTTTTGGTATTCATAATTAGATAACATTTATTTGTATTAATAATTCAGCATTACATCCCTCTAATAGATGTACTGAGCAAGCACCATGGTGACAAGATAAGTTGCCCTGTTTAGTTCCATATGTCTGTGTTCTAAGTATTCCATAGTTTTAATTGGTTCCCTGCAGAATAGCATTTACAAGCATATGGTATGGAAAATGCTGACTGCTTTTGTTGTCATGTATTTTAGTACTCGTGGTGGCCCTGCATCACTTCGCCTTTACATGGGAGTAGGAGGTTATTTAATGCAGGTTGTGGTGTGTTTTTCCTCAACCAGGCTACCCAGGGTTAAATGCCATCAGTATACAGTGTATCCATAGCTGGTTCCCATTTGGGCAGGGAAGTCATTCACAAAAAGCTTTTGTGTTGGGTCTGTGCTGCAAGATGCCTTCTGCTTCCTCCCGCCCTGCGGTTTTCAAAGGCACTGGGAGACTGCCTGAAATTACGCTTCTGTGGAGGCTGCGCTATTGGGAACCCAAAGAGCCAGGAGGCACAATAGAGTGCTTGGTGCCTTGTTTGGGAGATTTCCAGTGAACCCCTGTATAGGGATTACAGATGTGAAATTAGATTTATGGACTGAAGAGGGACCAGCTGCCTTTTCGGATATTAGAGTTACATCGGTATTTGAGTGGTTTCTTTGGGGAGCACTTGGAAGACTGTAGTTGAAGTATTAGTATTTCAGAGATTATAAATAAGCACCCATCCCTACTTTTTTATTATGGAAATTTTCATACATATGCAAAATGGAAAAAAATTGCATAGTGGACACAGTGGTCCTATGACTTAGCTTCAATAATTGTCAACATTTTGCCAATCTTATGTCATCTGTTTCAATTCCAAATATACTTTTGTTTCCTGCGGTATATTAAGGCAAATCACAGACATCATACCATCTCACCTGTAAATTCTTCGGGATACATCTTTAGTCAATAAGGAATTTGTGTGTGTGAGTGTGTTTAGCCATTGCATACAATGGTTTTTAACTTAATGAATAGCATGGAAAGAATAAAGACTTCTGCTGCGTCTCAGTTTTTGAAGCATTTGCTTACCTTACTTCCCTTGACAAAAGTCACCTCTTCTGAGAAGCCTTTCCAACACTTTGGGACAGTTAATAGTCCCTGTCCTCTGCATACCACACTGTTTACAGTGACCTGATCTGTACAAATAATCACATTGTGTTTGTAGCTGGATGGAATAGAAATGAAAAAATTGTTCACTTTTTTGTAAATCGTTGCTCTGCAACCCTCCCCAGCCTTCCCTGGAAGGAGAAGCTTTTCTAAAATCCATCAAGGGGTACCGCCTATAATGTAATTTTAAAAAACTACCATAGTAATCCACATTCGCTCCATTGGTCCCAAGATAATTAAGAGTTGACCACACTAATTTTTAAACATGTGGCCCTGCAGTTGTGTGAGAGTGAAGAACTGTTTGCTGTCCCTTTTGTTACTGAGTTTCTCTCTCAGTTAGTTGGGATTTGCCAGCACTATGGAGAAAGAGAAGACCTTTTTCCAGGTCCCACACTTTTGCCATGCCTTCTCTTGGCCCCCCATCCCACATTTTCCTATCAATACACTACTACGACTGTGTCTAGAAGCTCAACATGTCAAGGATTTTGGCTTTTAGCATCTTTTCCTTCCTTTTTATTCTGAGGCTCTGAAGATCTCAATATTTAGGTGAATTAAAATTTCTGCCTTGCTACAAAAAAAAAAATAATATTGGGGAATCTTACTCTATAATTTTCTTTTGGTGAAAATTATATTTAATATCATCAAAAGGGCCTTAGCCTTGCTTTTGAAACAAAAGCAAAAGCAAAAAAGCCCAAACAACTAAAAAACTTTGGAAGGGAGCATAGGACTGGTCTTTTTGAAGAAAAACATTAATTTCTTAATCAGTTCAAGATCATTATTGCTAAGATATTAAGACTCTGGGTCTTCAAAACAAAGATTCACTCATCCATAATTGACAAGTGTTTATAATAAGGCTGTTTGTTTCTACATTGCTACCTCAAACCCTGGACATCTATGCCTTAGGCCTTATATTGGTCATAAAGTAGAAGTGTTAAGTTACTAACAGTTGTACAGTATTTAGAATTTCCAGAGCAGATTTGGAGAGTTAAAGAATTAGTATTGCTAAAACAAAATATTACACAAGATATTATTTATCAGAGTGTATTTAAGCAGTTTGTAATTCATGAATCAGGCAGCATCCAAACCACAAGGAAAGGAGCATCACCAAAAAGGTGTTAAAGGGGGCTTGGAGAGAAGGCATCATCCACTAAACCCAAAACCTAGGACAGGCTATAGTTCTGTGCACTGAAATGATTGAACCTAACCGATACTATGAAACACACTTGGTCCTTTAAAATATTTAGGTTAATTATCACTGCGCCAGCCATATTAACTTAAAAACAATACTGTTCACGGCAGTCAGGGGTCTAGAGCTTGTCTGTTTTGTAAGACCACTAATGCTCAGCAGTCAACCTCAGCCTGCAGGGACAGAAAGAGCATTAGGGTGTGGTTAAAGCTCTGTTTTGTGACCACAGATATATTTATAACTGCTTACTGCAGGTCATATGTTCCTAGGGAAGGTATGATGGTATGAACGAAAGAAGGAATTCTGTACTATGGTAGGTCAAGGGATTGGGCATAATCCTCCTTTTGTTGGTTTGAGGCCTGATGTATGAAAGATCCTAAGCTAGCTATCTGACCATCCTAGCACTTAGAGTAGACAGTATATGCAAGATCACAGGATCTAGTCCAGTTTACATGTAGGTAACAAAACCATGCAGTTATCTGCAGTTTGCAAAAGGGTTGTATAGCTCCGACAATGAATGGCTGCAGAATCTGATTAGCCACAGGAGTGTATTACAGTTTACTACTGAAATACAAAATTTCTCTCTACAGTCACTGTCCTTTTGATTAAAGATAACATCAAAGGAAGATTAGTTATCATAAAATGAGACTGTTCTAATTAGAGTTTTCTTGATTATTTACATAGTACAGCAGGAATGGTGATTACCATATATACTTTTATGAGTTTACTTACTGGAAGTTTTCATAAGAATCATCAGATTGGACTCTTTTTTTTTTTTCCTTAAATTTGAGATGTTATAGATTTAAGAAAAATAGTGCAAAAAATACAGAAAATACAGAGATCCAACTTTTCCCTTCCTTAGATCCCCACATACAGTTTCCCTATTATTAACACTTACCCTTAGCTGCCATATATGAAATAATATTATTTTAATTAGGATATTAACTGTATTCCATAGTTTAGATTAAGGTTCACCTTTTGTGTTGCACAGCCCTATATTATTAAAAAAATTTTTTTCTGGTAACTTGTATATAACCTAAAATTTCCCCTTGTAACTACATTAAAATATATAATTCAGTGGTGTTAATTATATTCACAGTTTTGTGGTGTCTTCACTACCATCCATTACCAAAACTATTCCATCACCACCGTGCTGGTTTCAAAATATTATGTGCCCCAGAAGAGCCATGTTTTAATCCTGAACCAGTCTTGTCGGGGCAGCCATTTCTTTTAATCCTGATTCAAAGGGCAGGAATTTTTTATTAGATTATCACTACATAGATGTGATGCATGCAATTGTGGGTGTGACTCTGATTAGATGGAGATGTGAGTCCATCCATTCCAGGTGGGTCTTGAATAATTTACTGGAATCCTTTAAAAGAAGAATCATTTTGAAGAGAGCTCAGAGTACAGCTGACACTGCTGCTGGCACTTGGAGGATAGAGATGCAGATATTTGGAGATGCTTGGAGCCCAGCAGATGTTGTCATGAGATGTTAAGCAAGCCAGAACCTGGAGAGAGTCAAAGGAAGCCAAGAGATGAAAGCCAGGCCTGGAGAAGTAAAGTGAGGAACCCCCATAAGAACAGAGGCTGAAAGCAATGGAGCCCAGGAGCAAGGAACCAGCAGATGCCATCCATGTGCCTTTCCAGCTGACAGAGGTGTTCTGGACAGCATCAGCCTTTCTTGAATTAAGGTAACTTTTCCTGGACACCTTAGTTTGGACATTTTCATAGGCTTAGAGCTTTAAACTTGCAACTCAATAAATTCCCTTTTAAAAAGCTGTTCTGTTTCTGGTATATTGCATTCTGGCAGCTTACAAACTAAAACAACCACAAACAAGAATTTTGCAACAATTGAGAATTAATTCTTCATTCCTTATCCTCATCCTGTCCCCAGGTAACTTATATTCTAGTTTCTACTTCTATGAATTGGTTCTTTCATTTTTTTTCATATCAGTAAGGTTAGTAAAATCATACAATATTTGTTCTTTTGTATCTGACTTATATCACTCAACATATTTTCAGAGTTCATCCATGTTTTAGCATGCAGTAGAACTTCATTCCTTTTTATGGCTGAATAGTATCCCAGTGTATGTATATACCACATTTGATTTATCCATTCATCAGTTGATGGGTATTTGGATTACTTCCAACTTTTGGCAATTGCGAGTAATGCTACCATGATTTTGATTGCCTTCTTTTTGATTGCACTGATTCTTTCTTCTGCCAGCTTGAATCTGCTTTTGAAACCCTCTAGGGAATTCTGTACTTCAGCTATTATGGTTTTCAACTCCAGTATTTCCGTTTGGTTCTTTTTAAAATTTTTAATTTATTGATTGATTCTCATATTCTCATTTATTGCTTTCCTGATATCTTTTAGTTCTTTTTCTGTTTTCCTTTATTTCCTTGAGTATATTGAGGATCAGTTTTTTTAAAGTCTTTGTTCAACCTGTCCGAAGTCTAGCCTTCTTCTTGATGGTTTCTGGATTTTTATGTTACTCCTTTGGATAAGCCATTTCCTCTTTCTTTGTTTGTCTTGTAATCTTTTGTCATACAATATACATTTTAATATTTTAAAGTGTTAGCTCCTGGATTTAGTTCCTGAGCTGTCTGTTCCTTAAGTTTGTATCTTGGTAGTGACATGACAGAAATTTTCTTAAGTGCTAGGAGCTAACAGAAACAAACAAACCAATGTAAAAAATACTTTTTAGATTATTTGCAAATTGGCTGGGCTTTGCAGGTGCTCTCCTTCAGAATTTAGTTTCCAATAAAAAAGATCAGTATGAGATAAAGGGGAGTGCAATCTCCCTCCACATTTTCTGAGCCTGTGTCTTGTCCTGGGCTTGTGTTTGCTATGTGGCCTTAGGAATTCCCCCATTTACAGGAATTTGAATGCCCCCTGTACTCCTTATGAAATAGATTTTCTCCTCCTCCTGGGTGGTCTATTGTATGACTCAAAGCAAGCCATTTTTACTTAATTTTCTCTTACACTGATGTAGCTGCCTGAAGTTTGCTTCTGCCTGTATAGCAGAAGTAATCCAGAGATAAATTTCCTGGTTCTGTCTCTCAGATTGCCCCCTCATAGACTAGCATTGACACATAGGCACCATAGTATGTGTGTAGGAGTTTCTTTGCTCCCTGCAGAGTAGGGCTCAGGACCCACAATCAGGGTACATGCTGGCTCCTTGATGGGTGGGAGGGGATAGTGAAGGAGCCAGCAAGAGTGCTACAAGCTTCTCCTACCATTTCTTTACAGCTGTGTTTTCTTGATTTCTACTTGCCAGCTATGGAAACACTTTATTGTTGTCTGATATTCTGAAGAAAGTGGCTCTGCCAGTTTTTGCTAGTTGTTTAAAGATTCTGGGGGGAACAGCACCCAGGAGTCTTTTGAGCCACAATCTTGGTCAGACAGAAGCTCTCCTCAGATTGAACTTTTAAGAGCCTCTTAGAGATTAGGAAGCCAAGTCAAGAACATGGCACCAAATTTCACCTATAATTACTATAAATTTGGATGAATTCTTCTTTTTCTAACTTCCCTCAAATCATTTAGTTCCTATGTCTACCAGAAGTTGACCTTCCATACTCACCTGTCAGACTCAGAACCCAGGAGCCAATTGCCAGGCTGGTTTTTGCAGGAGGGTTTTGTAAATATGGGCTCCATAAAGTCAACCTTAGTTCCTTAAAGACTCTGGTCATGTCTGGCTAAATGAGCATCATTGTCAAACATGGCATTCTTGTCAAAGCCTTGGTTATATAACCCATGGTCTCCAATTATGTACTGTTAACAAGGAGGACAGATTCTTTTTGAACTATGTCAATAATTATATTGCCATGAAAATAAGAATATTCAGTAAGAGTTTCTGAATTCTGGAGGGATCAGGCAGGGAGAAGAAAATAAATGTTTTATGAATTATAGAGATCTTAAGGGAAAAGAGGGAGGGATTCCTTGTCTCTAGAAAATGGAACAGTAAAACATCAGCAACCATATATGCAAAGCCTATATCCCTTCGGTCCTAGGTGAGTAATCCTTGCTGTCCTTGATCTTGTGTTAGTAATCTCATGATCCTGTTGGCTTCTACACTAAAATTTTGGAAGCTTGATTCAGGTGAGTGATATGGTCTTAAAGTTATTCAAGCAATGTCATTAGAAACCTGTGCCCCCAGAGTACTTAGCATAGCCCTTTCCATGGGTTTCTGGGACAGTCTTTTTTGTTGAAGAAAAAGCACTCTGGCCTCTAGCTGATTACAAGTGTTTTCCAGGAAGCATCAGAATAAAAATTATCTGTAAATGACAAAATACTTTAAAATGACTGTGGTTAACTTATCACCGTTTTACAAAAGTCATAGTTCTGATGACAATACATTACAGAAATAATGCAACTGAGAAGGAAATTTGGTTGTTTCTGTGGCATGTAATGTTTTTTAAGGATAACTTAAATTATGACGAATTACACTATACTGTTTTGTGATGACAGGCAGATCAGTACTAGTACATCTCATGGACAATAAGGATATTGGCAAATCTGTAGGTACTTTATATAATTTCTGAAGTACTTATATTAAAAACATTTTACTTATGCAAATTTAACTAACAGAAGATTAGCAAGTCCTTTTTAATTTGACACTTCCCATATAATTAATAATATCAAAAAACCTAACTACTTTTAGCACCTCTCTTTGCAAGGTGAAAGAGCACATCATTTGTACTTTTCCAGCGGTCCTCTGGAAAATCTCAAAGACAGGCTGGGATCAAGAAGATATCAAATTCAGGGTTTATTTTGGGAAGGGGGAATGTCAAAAGTTGTCAAATTTGAACATTTTGTTAAATAAAATCCTGGTTCACTGTGAAACAATATTTGGTTTCCCATTTAAACAAAGTGACAATTGATTTCGAAAGTAGAGTTAACATGATTATTAAAAAAAATTAGTTCTTTTAAAAGTGAGGAGACTAGTTCTATAAAACAATAAGGGATGATATAGTCCCATAAAGCACAGGAGATTATTCTGATCAGATACAGAACTTTTTTTTTTTTTGCCTTCTAGGCAGGTTGCACAGATGGTCATGAAAAAGTTTTTACAACCTCTTACTAAGACACCAATCATCTAAGAAAATTTCACTATTTTAACAGAAAGAAACCCAAGTTCTAGTTTTGTTTGAATACACCATTTGATATGAAAACTCTTTAAACATTTTATAAATAAACTAGTCAAATCTTAACCAGTTTTGACTATGACAAAATTTATGTCTGCAAACCTTCAATAGCTTTCAATATCCATTCAGGTTTTGTCCCTGTTTCTCATTTTGCAATAGTCAGTGAATTTATTCTAGGACAAAACTATTTTCTTTTTCCTTAACAAAAATATGTTTTTCATACCTAACATATTTAACTGATCAAAAGTTCTTGGAAACTGTCTTCAAGCTAACATCTTACAAAACACCATTACTCTTGAAATAAAGTGTGCCAGAGTCATAACTCAATTGGGTTAAGCACAAATTTGCATTTTTCATCATCTTAAACATGTAGTAGATAATTCTAGCTTATATTTGATCAATAAACATGCATTAATTTAAGAAGTCCATATTAAAGTAGAATAAAATATTCACTTATATGATACTTAACATTGACAACTCAGAAGATATAGCTGCTTTATTTCACTAACAATATTAAATTAGTGCTGTTTGCCAAAGTTTTGCCTACATTCTGTGAACAAAATTATTTCTTCTTAAACATCTAGGTTTAGTTTTACAAATACTCTTGTAAGTATTAGGTATTGGGTTTCCTTAATTTCTGGAAATTGAGGAATTTTGTAAGTTATAGCATCAAAGGAAATAGTATACATCAAACACATAGGCACAAATAGAGAGCTTATAGCTTCAGTTAACAATTTTCAGCCATAAGTCCAACAGAAAACATAGGAACACAGAAAACATGGATATACAAAACTCACTAGTTTATATAAAATAACTGGCTTTCTGTTTTTGCTCCACTCTAACAATTTTATTAGAATTTTTTCTTGGCAGATGGGATAAATTGAGGCCAATTACTTAATATGAGGGCTAAAACTTTCTCATTGATATTTGTGGAGAAGACTTTTAAGATTTTCTTTGACCTGCCATGTAATCTTTTAGAAGCTTTGCTCCCATTTCTCAGGCCTTTTTCATCCTCAGATTTATTAGGGAAAGAGGGATTCTGTCAGCTCCTTTCCAAGTCAATCCAATCAGCTTTTGTCTTACAGGATTTAGCAGCTGAGATTCATACCAACATGTGTACAAGAGGATATAGCCAGGTCAGATAACCCTGGATGATACGCAACTAAAAGAATTCTAAATTCTTCTATGAATATTCGTGTTCAGGCCCACACCGAGTTCATGCAAAGAATGGGCTGGTGGTGTCTCAAGACTGGAAAAGCACCACGCACAGAAGTAGACATGGATATATTGGGACTTACACACAGGAGAGATTCACTGGTGGTTGCCAATCCAGAGGGACAGTGGTCTGCAAAGGGATGGGGGATGGGGTGGGGGTGAGGTTACAAAGAGGCAATATGTATATGATTTTAGAGCAAACACATTCCATATAATGTGAGGACAGTGGGCCTCTAGTATAATCATTAAAGGGGTTTAAAACCTGATGTTTTACTGAGATTAATGTTTAAGAATAAGATACAATCAATGCCATTTTACACTGGTGTTTACATGCTTCCCTCTTCTGGGAGATCATTTATTTCTTGACCTTTGTCCTTGGCTAAATCAGGGTTGTTATGTGCCATTTAGGAGTGGGCCCTGGTCCTGGCCCGCCACAGTTTACTTGTCTTGTTTCAGGGGGAAATCTTCAATTATAGCTCTAAATTTGGCTTAGGTCCAAAATTCCACTCTGGGGCATTTGCTGGGTTCTGTATGTAGCTTAATCTTTAAAGGAGCCTGAATTTGAGCCCGTTCCCTCAGGGAGTCAGGAGGCACTGCTCAGGGCAGTTATGGGAGAAGCATTTTGTAAAGAGGAGCTGGGGGTGTGATAGAATTGATTTGGAATTCCTTCCTTTCCTGTTTTTGGCTTTATCTTTTTCCAGTGAACTTTTGAGTGAAGCTATTGTAGAAGCTGATTATCATCTAGCAGCCTTGGGGATGTTTAGTCTAAACAAATTTATTCACTTCAGTGGTATCTTTTTTTTTCAATCCAATCATTTTTTAACCCCTTATTCTCTATTATTTATTTTTTTTATCCATTTAAATAAAAATATTTATTTATTTTTAACTCATCTGTCCATACACTGGATAAAGGGGGCATTCGACCCAAGGTTTTCATAATCACATGGTCACATTGTAAAAGCTATATAGTTATACCATCATCTTCAAGAATCAAGACTCCTAGAACACCATTCATCAGTTTAAGGTACTTCCCTCCAGCTACTCCAAAACACCATAAACTAAAAAGGGATATCTATATAATGCATAAGAATAACCTCTAGGATAACTTCCTGACTCTGTTTGAAATCTCTCAGCTACTGAAATTTTATTTTGTCTCCTTTCTTTCTTCCTCCTTTAGGTCAAGAAGGTTTTCTCAATCCCATAATTCTGGGTCCCAGCTCATCCCCAAGAGTCCTGTCCCTTGTTGCCAGGGAGATTTAAACCCCTAGGAGTCATGTCCCACATAGGGGGCAGGTCAGTGAGTTCACTTGCAGAGTTGGCTTAGAGAGAGAGGCCACATCTGAGCCACAAAGGAGGCTCTGTGGGGGTGACTCTTAGACACAGTCATAAGCAGGTTTAGCTTCTCCTTTGCAGGATTAACTTTCATAGGGGCAAACTCCAAAATTGAGGGCTCAGTTTATTGCATAGGTTGTTCCCACTGCTTATGAGATTATATGGAATTCTACAGGTGGGGAAGTTTAACATTTCCTCCTTTCTTCCCAGTCCCCCAAGGGGACTCTGCAGACACCCTTTTATTCTCTGGAAAGGTGTCTTTTAAAATCATATTTAAATAAAAATTTAGATAGAGATCAATTGTGACTATTAAAGCGTCAAGCTATCTCTAGTATAGAATAGCCATTTTCTATTTTTTGTAAAAATAGAAAATCCTGGGGTCCACAGATTTAAAACATGTACCCAACTGACATCCTGGCTGGAGGAACTTCAGATTCCAAATTTTTTGACAAAGAAGAAAACATGTCACTAACTTGCAATCTTAAGATAATGTGGTCTGATCCCCACCCCTGTTTCATCTGGAATTCTACCAGGACCCATCCTTAGTCTGATCCCCAGAGTTATTTTGTCCAATTTCTTTCTCTGCTCCCCAGATTTTAATGCTGCTCAATTAAAGCTGGGGAGGTCAGTGCAACTTACAGACCTCATATCCCGGAGGGACTCAGCCACTGACCTCTGGGTGCTGTGAGAGCAGTGAGCACACAGGGGTTGAGCAGGTACTTTTGCCTGGTCTTTCTTCTGATTTTCAGGGTCTCCTTTGGATCCCACTTCTGATGCCAAAACTTTTAATATACTAGACAGCATATAATTTAAGGGGTGTTTATTTGAGCATTTTATGATTCATGAATTGGGCAGCATTCAAACCGCATGTGAAAAGGAGCTTCCCCAAGGAGATGGAAAGAAGAAGCTGATATAGGGCAAACATGGATGTGAGCAAGGAAATTTTATGACTGACATAAAGTTTCTATTTTACATAGAGGAGTCTACAAACTGGGGAGCAGACATCCACTGATTAATGTAATGTGCTTGTCCATTCTGTTGGCTATCCCTAGGGGACCCAAACTGGCTTATTGTCACGTGTTGCTTATCTGCATTTCTTCTGGGTGCATCCCATTGTTTTATTTTCTCAGGAAGCCCTTGCAGGTCAATTACTTTTGTTTTCTGAAAAATCCTTTTCCAGAAAGGGGTCTCTCCTAGCAGTGCCCAATGCAGATATCCATTTTATTTTGATTAACATTATATAATATCCTGGTTGTTGTTGGAATTCTAGCCTCCTTCTAAGGAAATCACTTAGAAAGAACCTAAGTTAGGAAATTAAGATGGTAAAAAAATGTCACCTCTTTAATTAAGAGTTTTGTGTAATTCATCACTGAACATGCGAATAGCCCAAAATGAATAAAGATTTATTTTATAGAGTAGTAAAAAAATTTTAAAAGCTGATGCCATCTATTTTACAGCTATTTATTATGGTAAAGGATTTGGCAGTATGATGCATTTTATTATCTATTCTTAAGGCTTCTATAATATTTTAAAAATATTTCTCATTTATCAATCTCTGGATATGCATTTGTTTTTTTCACATGGGCAGGCACCAGGAATCAAACCCGGGTCTCTGACATGGCAGGCAAGAGTTCTGTCACTGAGCCACTGTCACGCCACACCTGGATGTGCATTTTTAAGTTGAAAGTCCACATAATACTTATGCCAAAAATTAAATAGTGATGGGAGCACAACATTGTAAGTGTAATTAATACCGGTGAATTGTACACTTAAAAATGATTACAATAACAAATTTTATGTTATATATATATATATATATGCTACCACAATAAAAACATAAATTAAAAAATTAGGATAATGAAATCTTCCTATAATATAAGTTTTCTTTTTTATATGCAATTGATTTATCTAGAACATCAAGGCAGAAAAACTTACTCAAATATCTCTGTATTAAAGTCTTTTCCATAGTCTAGTTAATTGATTATGTCCCTGAAAATGACAAATGTAAAATTCATATTGATGCATTGAAGAATTTTCAATTGAGGAGCCTTATTTAGAGACTACAAGTAATTCTCTCAACAGAGAAGAGTAGACAAAGAGAAAATGTTTGGGCAATTGAAAAGTAGGTTATTTAATAAAATTGTAAAATCATATTATTCCGAGGTTGGAAGGACCTCGATTCTCCATCTGATGCTCAGAAGACATTTTCATTGCGAAAGCCTGTTCTTACCAGAGCATGTTACTTCATTAATATTAATATGTTTATGCTTTTAAAGTATCTTTGGAATAATACATGGGCATAGATTTCTGTATATCTTTGTCCTGTTACACAAGTCTGCACCACAAATCATATATTTTGAATAAACCTTTACTGAATACCTACCTACTGTGTGCCAGGTATTTTGAAAACCACTTTCTATTTGCAAAATATTTTACGAGGGGAGATTAGAGAGAGAGAGAGAGGGAAAGACAGAGAACACGAGAGGTCACCTGGAAGTTGAGGGTTCTTCTCTCACTGAAAAACACACAGTGTAATAAATAATGGCATCATTAAAAACTGTCATCTTTGCAAAGTGCGGTAATTGCTCTGCATATCCCTAGTACATTTCCCTGTGAACTTGCCTAACTGAATCACGTTGGAAACACACCTCCTCCTCCTGCCTGTTTCCAGCCGCCGATCTGTTCACTTCTGTCATGTCAGAGAGAGTGTCAAACGTGCCAGGTGTGTGGTGTCACCTGCCTGACGTCTGTTCCAAACACAGACATTTACACTCATGAGTATTAAGGCAATAGATCTTGCTTCTTTCTTATGACAACAAAAAGCTGACTGCAGAAAAGCACAGCTTCTGGGAAAAGTCTGCTGAGTGCACCTTGGCTTGTTCATGGAAGGAGAAAACCTGACTAATTAGCCTCAGCCCTTCTGATCTGAGGGACAAAAATTAATTAAAGTATCTGGAGCAAATTGCATCCCATAATGGCAGGCTTCAGAAGGGGCAGCATGTTAAAAGGACTTGATCTGACAGAAGGGTCCCCAAAGAAAGTTCTGTGAACTTAGAGTAGAGGAACAGAAGCTTTTTTTCCCCCCACAGGACTGATGAAAGAAAAGGAAAATAAAAGTATTTATGAATCACAGTTTTGTTCAAGTCAAAATGCAAAATACTTCAAGAGAGAAAGCAGATTTCAACAACGTATACCAACTTTAAAGAAGAAAAATAACAATGAAAAGTTAAGTCATTTAGCAAGTAAAATATTAATCTTCAGGGCAAATTTGAGTAGTAGCAACATCAAAACAGCTTTTTAACCTTTCTTCTTTTTCTCTCTTGATAATGTGAAGCTAGGTGGGTTGGCTCAGGATAAAACAGGTCTGGGGATCAGACCGTATAACTTGAGAACTTGAGTAAGTAACACAAGCTCTTCTTTGTGGAAAAATGTGGAATCTTTTGTCCCTGGAGACTCTGCTATGAGTTCCTCCAGCAGGAACCGGATAAATGGCCACTGCGGTGGAATTACTGGCCTGGGCCAACCCTTGAGTGCAACTGCTTGGGGTTGGGTGGGCAACTCCAGTTTCTAAAATCCTACATAGGTGTGTTAGCAGTAATTTCCTTTCCTTTTTTTTTCCATGTGGCCTCCTTCAAATGCTTGGTAAGAATGTCGCAGAAGTAAACCCAGGCAGAACTGGGAACACAGGCACACACACTTAGAGAGCAATCAACAGTGTGCGCCTGCACAAAGATGGACAACTTATTTTTTAGGAAGTTCTATATTCTTAGCAGAGGGTCATGAAAATGGGTTTGGAAGGTTGGGAAAAATACAGGTATGTTATAGAATTTCAAAGGGCATTGTACCTTTTGATATTTGATTTCCTTTCTCTGTTCTTGACGTTGGGTACCTTGAAGTCCCATGCAAACACTTAATGCACACCAACTGTGTACTAGGATGCACACTAAGTTGTCCCATAATGTATATTATGAAACAGTTTATACCATAACTGTGGATGCATAACATTTTGCATTTGTCAAAACCCATAGAACTGTACAACACAGAGAGTGAACCCTAAAGTAAATCTTAGTTATTAATAATGGAGCAATATTGGATCATCTGTTTTAATAAATGGACACACTCGTGCAAAATGTGAATCGTAGAGGAAACTGTGTGCGAGGAAGACAGGGGAACTCTGTTCTTTCTGTGCAATTTTTCTGTAAACTTACAACTATTCTAAAATAAAGTTTATTATAAAAACAAAACCACAACCTGGAGTTGTGATTAAACATGGAACTCAGGGTCCCTTGATTTGACTCCATTTACTACTATGTAATCTGGGCAAGCTACGGAAACAAAGACGAAAGAGAGGGAGAAGGAGAGGGAGAGATAGAAGGAGGGGAGAAGAAAAACTGTTTATAAAGACATCCTCTGTCCACACCCACCTCTGGTATACAGTATATGTCTTTTTTCTATAAATGGGGAAAGTGAAAAGCAGGGATGCATGTCTGAGTGCTCATGTGAATCGAGATTGAAATCGCAATTGGGGGCTATTTCTCCACCTCTATAAGTTAGTTTTGACTTCATTTGCAGAGAGGATCAACACTGAGTTTCTTGCACATAAGAGCATATGAATAACATGAGGTTGCTAATATTTAAAGAAAAAAAAAGCAAAACCACAAAAGTGACATGCGACCTCCCATGTCCTTTATCTTGCTCCAGTTTCTCTGATACTGACTCAACCTGACAGCCCTTGGAAGTACTGCTGATTTAACCTAAATTCTGGTTCCACTGAGAATATTTTCTTTGTTCAGTTAATCACAGAAGATTCTGTTTGAATCATGTCACAGTGACATGTGATGGGCATGAGTGGTTTGTTTTCTTCTCTGTTGTGCACTTATGGTATTATAAAAACTACAGCTCTCCTCCACCACTCCTCGTAAGATGAAAAATAAAAATGCTCAGAATGGCGTGGGAAGTATGCTGGGGTTTATAGGCGAGGACGGACTGGGAGGAGGAGAACAGAGGCACAGGAGGTCGCAGACAAACCATTTTTCCTGTTTCTGCTCCTCTATCTTAACCTAGGGTATAGGTGCCCTTGAACTCAGAATGGGACTTTGTAATGCTCTGACTCATTCTTTTCTTTTGTATGCTATATGCCTGGGGATCAGATTTCATTCTTTTTCCATTTGAATATCCTGGTTTTGCAGACCATTTGTTGAATTTTTGTTTGTTTGTTTGTTTTGGGGAAGTGCATGGGCCAGAAATCGCACCCGGTTTCCCTCAGGGCAGGCGAGAATTCTACCACGAAACTTCCCTTGCACCCTGATTCATTCTTTTAGAGATATTTAGTGAGTTATTGCTTTTACCAGGCACGTTTTAGGTGCTTATTTACCTCTATTGCCAAATGCGTGCATGGAGGCCTTTTCATAAAGCTAGGTGAAGCCGCCTCCCTCCTTCCATTCCTCCCTCTCTCTTTTCTTCTCACCCTCCTTTTCTCCCTCCTTCCATTCCTCCCTCTCTCTTTTCTTCTCACCCTCCTTTTCTCCCTCCTTCTTTTCCTTCCTTATATCTTCCCTTCCTTCCTCCCTGTTTTCCTCCTGTCCTTTCCTTCCTTCCTTCCCTCTCTCCCTTCTTCTCTTCTTTCCTTGCTTCCTTCCTTGTAAACCTTTTGTGTTCCAGTCTCTCAGTTATTTCTTAATTGTCATTATTAACGTCTTCTAACACGCACCAGTAGAGAACAGAGTAAACACACAGCTATCACCCAGCTTCAAAAATTATCCACATTTTGTAAAAAAAAGACATTTTAAATTTGAATAGTTGCAGCCTTTGGAGAAAGCACTTG
Organism: Tamandua tetradactyla; assembly: GCF_023851605.1. Classification (NCBI taxonomy): domain Eukaryota; kingdom Metazoa; phylum Chordata; class Mammalia; order Pilosa; family Myrmecophagidae; genus Tamandua; species Tamandua tetradactyla. Next base: position 107,308,452 of record NC_135328.1, on the reverse strand, counting down.
AATTCCTACGGTCATTCTATTTATGAATAGGCAGTATGGAATTATTTGATCTTTACAACACATTTCCCTCTGAAGGAGAGAAAAAGCACTCTATGAAGTTTTGGGATTCCTTAGAAATCACCATGTAGCATCAATGCCTGGGGGTAACAATCCCATAGACTCTGATTGTTAATATAGTAGATCCTCCTTTTCCCTGGAAATCATGTAAACTTGAATTTTAAGATTTCTGTACTCTGGACATTCATTAATCACTGAAATGTCAGGGACAGGGCTAAGTAATGCCTGATAGTGAGTTACAGTTACACCCTTCTTGGTGGTTTATGGATACAGTTCAGGGACCAGGACTAGACCTGCCAGTAATGCATGTTTAAATAGCAAGACATGTTTTGATAGAGTCCCATACTGTACCTGTTTCCAATGCTTGAGACGTTTAAGATATAAAATGATCACAATAATTGTATCTTCAGAATAATGGAGAAACTAGGATGTGGAATAGACTCAGAAGTCAAGCATTTTTATCTTAAGAGGAAAGGTGAAAATACATGATGACATAATACTCATAATACCTAGCACTTAACAAAAATCATTTTAATGCACTTTTTGAGCTTTACACCAAGAAGTAGGCAGAATATACATGTTGTAATGCTGTGATGTGTGTGTGTGTGTGTGTGTGTGTGTGTGTAGATACTTCTGCTCTGGATGAAGCAGGATGGAGACATAAGCATTTCCTTCTTTGCATTTTAATTTTCAGTTGGTTCCCCTCTTTTTTTATGACTTCCAGCATTCTCTTCCTCTGCATCCCAGTCTTTCTCCAGGGAGTGACAAGATTATGAGAAATTCAAGAGATCGGGGTCCTAGAAATCATCTTAAGTACTAGTGCCATTGCCGAGGGGCATCTGGTTTGTTTACCAAATGAACAGAGCGGGTGCATTTCTCCATAACTGCCAGGATTCTCCATATCTGCCAGCAATCTGACAAGGATTGCTTTGGCCCGTGTCTTGGAGCTTTGCTCTGGGTATTTCTACAGCTGCCCATTTGGCAGTGGCGCCTTTTTGCACAGCCTCCTGCCTGGTTTCCCTTTGACTACGGCCAGCATGAATCAGGGACCCACGAGGTCACGAACCCTGTATTTGGTCTCCCCTACCCATCCTCTGAGTCTTTACCTTAGAAACGTGGAAACAGCGGGTGCATGGGGTGTCCTGGAGAGGAGCCTGGGTCCTTTTCCTGTACTATCCTCAAGCCAGCTTCCTGGCAGGCAGACCTTTCATTGACTCGGAGTTAGTAAATGGTCAAGGGAAGCCTGGTTCTAATTCCCACTCATTCGATGCTTAGGTTTCCGAGGAGATACCATCTTGTACAGTTAGGAGACTCCTTTTTGTCTTGTTTCTCCATTTGTTGGTTAGGAAAGAGAGAACAAATGTGCCTCCCTTTAGTGTGTGAGGAAAGGACTCCCCAACTTCTGCGGGTTTTTTTTTCCTTAAACATTTTTGAAAAAAATTAATTTTGATGAAATTATTTTGAAAAAAATATATAGGCTATTTAAGAAAAGAGAGTTGGGAAGGGTGAGTATTGAGAAATTATGGTATAACTATATGGCACAAGATAGATTAAAATGTTTCTTATGGGACTGTAGATGTGGAAAATTATAGGCGGAAGCAGCTTCTATTTCTGAGAGGCTGGAATTATGAAAAGCAGGGACTTAGAAGCACTCTCTCTGATCAATTCTGCTATCTTCTCTGGATATGTTTGGAAGTGCTTTTTCCTTTCCAGTGCATTTTCCTCTAATGGACAGTTGAATCTGAATGCTTTGACATTTTGGTGACTTTTTAAAAAAGTTAGGAAATAAACCTCATTAAGAAGTCTCATTTTAGCAGTGTATAGGATTGTATTTTTAAAGCATATTAAAATTATGATCTGAAATCGTAAACATGTTCAGAAGTTACAAAAACGTAATCTCTTTTGTGCATTGATTTTGAAAAGATTCTGTCCATCCTCTTGGAAGCATGTCTAAATGACGCAGCAGTGTAGTGTCTGCTTCAGCTGTTCCTCAGGATTCCATTTTGTGTTGGGCTTCGGCAGTGCTGGGTTGAGGCATTAGCATTGTGTTCTGTCTCCTGAGATTCATTAATATCTGATGTGCTTGTGTTCTTACTAGGGAATGGGCATTGACTCACCACAGCTGTTCACTCTGGGCTAGGAGTTTGCATTTAGAAAATGAACAGGATGGGCAGCACTTATGTGTTGAATGTGCTGGCCGTGGGCTCCCTCTCGGGCCTTTGCACTTGCTACTCCCTTGGCCTGAGCTGTCCTTGCATCCCTGTCCTTCATTTCAGTTCTTTCCTCAAACATCACCTTCTCAATGGGCCCCACTCCAGCATATCTTGTCTCCCTTCTGATTTATTTTTCTCCATTTTCTGTTATCTAATTATTTTGTTCATCATGTCTCCTTGCAATAAAATGCAGGTACCATGAGGGCTGGGATTTGTGTCTGTTTGGTTCACTGCTGTATCCCTAAGGCTTAGGACCAGCGTCTGGAGCAAACAAATTTTATTAACTATTTTTTGAATAAAAATAATGAGTCGAATTGGTAAAATTGTACATATCTTACTTTTATTTGGGCATGATTTGTCTAGTTGTGAATAATCTAGACCCTAGTTTGAAACATATCCGAGGACATATGTATTAAGATAATATATAATTTTATAAATTTGTGGAGATGTGAACTAGGAGGGGGCCCTCAGATGTTCTATGAGTGATGCAAAAGTGTCTTTGCGGTCAGGAGTCTCTTCCTGAGTTCTGTGAACCAGTTTCCCTGCTGCTCCAGCAGTTGTCACCATTGCCCAAGATTGGACTCAGCATCTCAGGGACCGCCTGTTACCAACCCCAGACATCCAGAAACCAACTCCCCAGACCCTTCTGCCTTGGATTGATGCTGTGCTTGCCCTGTTCACACTGCCAAGGTTATCTGTGATGGGAAGCTTGAGTGTGGGGCTGTACTTTCTGGTTCTTGACCTCCAGTTGAAGAGCTAAACTGTATTCCTTCCTCGAGCTCACCTACTGAATGAGTCTGCACAATTCATCTCCTGTTGTATTCCCCTCAAAGGGCAGGAGTCTGTCGAGCATGGTTACTATCATATTTACCTTTTACTAGCCCACTTTTTATGTCTTATTGGTCTATGGTTCGTTGACAGGCACCCAAAGGTATCTTCTGACTGTCATGTCCATTCTCTCTGGTCTAGCATTCTCAGTCAGCTTGAAATTTCCAGTCATCTTTTTGGATTATGGCATGATCTCTGAAAGTTCTCTTCAAAATGAAAGTATATTATGTTGGTGGGTAAGCCCATTAACCCAGGAGTATTCATTGGCATGAATTGTCCATTGCAATTGCTAGTGGAGAAACACATAGTTCTCTGAAAGCATGGAACCAGGATGGTGCATTGTGATGGGTGTAGATTGAAGGAAGAGGGTGTTGGCTTTGGTAAATTTACATGAGTGATTGGCTCCGGAAGAGGTCTTGACTATGAAGTAATTTGATGAGAAGAAGGAAAGTCTGGGGAGAAACAAGAGAGCCCGAAAAGAGAGATGTGGCACCAAAAAGAGCCTTGATAGCTTTGTACTAGGATCTGCTATGGCACTGATCTGCAAGAGGTTTATACTTTTTTTTTCTTTTTAAATGGAAATGAAGGAAGAGATCATAATCTTAGGAGGTTCTGGAGTTGTCCGAATTGATCCAGGATGCTTTGGGTTCACACTCCATATTTGGTTCCTTTCTTCTTCCAAGTGATAATTGGATTTGGGCTTGGAGATGAGTTGATACACAAATCTTCTTATTTCCCCAACATCGTCTTTTGTGCAAGATGCTAGTTGAACACAGAGCCGTACCTGGGAATTATTGAACTTTGACTAACAAGTAAATAGGTCAGTTGTGGGGTGATTTTGATGCTCCAAATGTCTGAAGGCTTGCTGCATTTAGACTACGTATTTAACATTCTCTTTTCTTCTTCAGTTCCCATCCTCATCCATTGTGTAGATGCTGAAGTCATAATGGCATTATGGTGTGGTTAGCGCTGGGTAGGGCAGACAGGGCTCACTGTGCTGGCTCATGGTTCCTGGGGACAATCCTGCCCCCCCCACACACACAGTCCTGTGACCTATAAAAAGTGTTATTAATCTTGTTGTCTTGCCTAACAGGATTTGGGAGAAGAAAAATGATGTAATGTCTATTTAGACCTTTGAGCTTCTCGGAAATTATGGCTTTCTGCAATAATGTGATTTCCTAAATGCACTATTTTGTGTTGTAATGGAGAATAATTTCATTTACCTAAATTTCTTTAGGTGCGTCTAGAATATTTGACCAGATTACACAGGGAAAGCAGCCCGGCTTCGAGAGTGCTAACTGGCCTAGACTAGAACCCTCAAAGGATACTCAGCTTAGAGGGCCAGATACAGATTTATGGGGTGAGAGGAAGAAAGCTGGAAGAGGAAAGAGTGGGAACTAGATTGGGTGGTGATGGAGAAAGTGTTGTAATTATCTTCAGAGAGCTTCTCTAACAGTTTTAAATGGTGGTTTACTAAAAATCATTATCTCCTTAATATTTTATTTGAATAAATATAGCAATATTATATATTGGATGACTCATCTGAAACATTGATACTGTAGTCTTTGTCTATAACTGATAAACACTTTAACCCAACCCTTTAAGATTTACATTATGTTCTTTGGGCCACAATCTAGTTGTTTAATAACTTGTTTCTAATTCTGATACTAGCAGTTCCATATAAACACTGACAAATTTATTGATTCATTTGTAAAATGCTATTAAGTTACTAAATAATTCTTTTCCTTGTTTTTCAGATAAAGATATAATAAATAAGTCATTTTGGTTGAAGCAGTCTTGAACAATCTTATCTTTTACATAGCCTTTTAGGAAAGGATTGCATTTGAATGGACTTCTTAGTGGGTCCTGCAAAGAGAAGTTAAAATAAATAATGGAAAATGGGGAAATGTAACCCTGTGCCATTTCTGACTTGCTATAAAGATAAAAATTTGTGTAACAATTTTCTTTCTTGGACATTTTGGTACAGAATATCCTAGAAGCTGTTGGTTCTAGCTGTTTGGAATCTTCAACCCAGTGTTTCCAAAGGCTCAGCCTTCTCTAAAAATATTTTTCAATAGCTATTGAGGTAATCAGGAAAAAGAGTCTCTTCTCTTCCAGAGAGGTGATTACCACACTTTTTAATAACAGCTAGTTTCTATTTTCAAAGCAACAATACTAATCATAACATTTTCTCTGGAGGAGTAAGAGTGGTGTAATTTCATTTGCTAAATTATAGAATATAATGGAGAAATCATATCTTTATCACTTGACATGAAAAAACAAATCCTGTGAAATTCTGTTTATTTATTGCATTCCAGGGACATAAGAATTAAGTCTCCTTGTTTGTTTCTCAAATTAAGAAACACATTTTCATAAGGCATTGATATAGAATACTATTCAACAGCTCTTTAGAACAAAATATTTATTAAAAATTATGATTCAAAGATACAATTCATGTTTAATTGTGAATAATCTATTAGAATCTCTTCATGACAGTTTACTAGAGTTTGAATGCGCATTTATGAATGTTACACATGTGCAATTTTATATTCTCAAGTAAAACTTTATGATAATTTATGAATTTCTGCCTTGGTTTATGACTATAGCTAAGGCATACTTTAAAAAAAAAAGATCGAAATGCTCTTTTCAAATTGATCTGTTGCAGGCTAAATTGTTGTGTCATTTGAATTTGTTTCAGAATCGAAGCAAACGCTTGGAGAAAGTCCATGTGGTTATTGGACATAAATCCTGCGACTTGGATTCTCTAATTTCTACCTTCACATATGCTTACTTTCTAGACAAGGTAAGGGGAAAAAAATACTGTGCTTTTTATATTGGAATTAATATGTAACTTTTAGAACCAAACATTTTCTGAAAAGACAAAATACTTAATATCTCATAGTCTAGTTTATTGCATAGAATAAAAAATTATAATCCATTAATCAGCAAGTATTTATTGAGTACCTGCTACATGTTAGGCATTGTTACAGTCATTCCTTACTGATATTCTTCATAAAATATTGTTTCAATAAGATCAATGTTTTCAAATTAAAACTTAAAAATGTTTATAATGGCTGATTATTTTTTATGGGAATTAAGCATGTTAATGAAAGTAAGGGTCAGAATTTCTTGTTTGAAGCACTGTTCTTGTTGAATGGTCTTGTCTTTGGGAATAGAAAAATATTTGCAAAATAACCTGGATGAACATTACCCATAGTATAGAGTGTAGTGCTTGGAATTTCCAGTAACAAAGGTAGTGTGTTCTAATTCTATATTCTGTAAGTCCTTGTTTTGTTTTGCTTTTTGCATGCACTTTGTATACAGTAAGGAGATTTTCTGTGATAATCTCCCTTGACTGAGAATCTTTCTACTATATGAAGTGTATAACATTCCTATGGATGCAGAAAAGACCTTTGAATACATTGTTTTAAAATGTCCATTCCATACAATTTATCAACCCATAACAATGCTTCAGCTTAAAACCTAAAAAAAATGAAACGCGAATTTCATCAAAATTTCTAATTTTCCATAATATGATTTGCTTTATTTCAATTTTGTTTGGATCCTTAGCCTCTGACAGTATGTATAGCGAATCTAGAGTGATTTAAATTCACATGAAAACCAGCCTTCCAGAATGAGCTGTGGGAGGCAAGAAACGCTTTAGGGCAGCAGCTACAAAAATGCCGCATAAAATGTTTTGTTCTCTACATGCATGCTTTATATCAAATTTATCTTAAAATTTTTTGATCTTTACTAGGGAGATTAATTGGTATTAAGGGATAAATATGCCTGTGTCAGGGCATGCATATTAAACTCTAATCTTGTTAACTGGATTTTTTTTTATTAGAGAAGTACATTTACAGAAAAATCATGCATGCAATGGACTTCCCTTATATCACCCTACTGTTAACATCTTGCATTAATGAGGTACATTTCTTAAAATTCGTGAAAGAACATTTTTATAATTGTACCATTAATTATAGTCCATTGTTTACAATAGGGTTCACTGTTTATGTTGTACAGTACTATGTTTGCATGTTTTAAAATTTTTATTCTAGGGCATGCCATGGTGGCTCAGCAGGCAGAGTTCTCGCCTGCCACGCTGGAGACCTGGGTTCGATTCCCGGTGCCTGCCCATGCACAAAAAAAAAAAAAAAAAAAATTATTCTACTAACATATATACAACCCAACATTTTTCCTTTTAACCACATTCAAGTATGTAATTCAGTGCTGTTAGTTATGTTGATGAGGTTGTGCTAACATCACCACCATCCATTACCAAAACTTTACAATCAACTCAAATAGAAACTCTGTATAATTTAAGCATTGACTCCTCATTCCCTACTCCATCTTAGTAACCTGTACTCCAGATTCTTACTCTATGAGTTTGCTTATTCTAATTATTTCATTTCAGTGAGGTCTCACACTGATGATCTTTTGTGTCTGGCTTATTTCTCTCAATGTGATGTTTTCAAGGTTCATGCATATCCCATGTATCAGAAATTCATTCCTTTTTACAACTGAATATTCCATTGTATGAATATACCACATTTTATTTATCCATTCATTGGGTGATGGACACTTAGGTTGCTTCCATCATATGGCATTTGTGCATTAATGCCACTATGAACATTGGTGTGCAAATATCTGTTTGAGTTTCTGCTTTCAATTCTTTTGCATATATACCTAGAAGAGGGATTGCCAATCATGTGGTAATTCTTTGCTTAATTTTCTGAAGAACTGCCAAATTGCCTTTCACAGTGGCTGCACAATTTACGTTTCCATCAGCAATGAAATAATGTTCATATTTCCGCACATCCTCTCCAACACTTGTAGTTTTCTGTTTCTTTTTTTTTAAGTAGTAGCCATTATAATGGATGTGAAATTGTATTTTATTGTGGTTTTGATTTGCATTTTCTTAATAGCTTTTGAGGTTGAGCATCTTTTCACGTGTCTATTGGCCATTTGTATATCTTCTTTAGACAAATACCTATTCAAGTATTTTGCCGTTTTTTTAAAATGGGTTGTTTTTCTTTTTACTGTTGAAGTGTGGGCTCGCTTTACATATTCTGGATATTAAACCCTTATTAGATATGTGATTTCCAAATATTTCTCCCATTGAGTAGGTTATCTTTTCACTTTCATGATGAAATCCTTTGATGCACTAAAGTTCTAATTTTGATGAGGTTCTATTTATCTATTTTTTGTTGTTGTTGCTTATGTTTTGGGTGTAAAGTCTAATATAGATCCTGAAGATGCTTCCTTCCATTTTCTTCTAGGAGTTTTATAGTCTTGGTTCTTATATGTAGGTCTTTGATCCATTTTGAGTCAATTTTTGTATTTGGTGTGAGTAGAGGTTCTCTTCATTCTTCTGTATATGGATATCCAGTTCTCCAAACACCATTTGTTGAAAAGACTATTCTTTCTTAACTGAGTGGACTAGGCAGCCTTGTCAAAAATCAAATGGCCATAGGTGTGAGGGTCTATTTCTGAACTCTCAATATGATTTCATTGTTCATATATCCATCCTTGTGCCCTTACTATGCTGTTTTGACCACTGTAGCTTTGTAATAAGTTTTATAGTCAGGAAGTTGAGTCCTCCAACTTTATTCTTTTTCTTTTTTTTTTCAGAATGGCTTTGGCTATTCATGGCCTATTATCCTTTCAAATAAATTTGATGGTTGGATTTTCCATTTCTGCAAAGAAGGCTTTGGATTTTTTATTGGTATTTTGTTGGATCTATAAAGTGTTTTGGGCAGAATTGACATTTTTAATAAAATAAATTTATATTTATTCTTCTAGTCCATGAGTATGGAATGTTCTACTTATTTAGGTCTTCTTTGATTTCTTTCAGCAAAATTTTGTAGTTTTTCACATATAAGTCCTTTACATCTTTCAGTAAATTTATTCCTAGATATTTTATTTTTAGCTGCAATCATAAATGGAATTTTTTACTTAATTACCTCCTCAGATTGTCCATTACCACTGTATAGAAAAACTACCGATTTGGGGGTGTTGATCTTATACCCTGCCACTTTGCTGAATTTATATATTGGCTCTAGTAGTTTTGTTGTAGATTTTTGGGACTTTTTTTGTGTACAGGGTCATGTCAGCTACAAATAATCAAAATCTTACTTCTTCCTCTCCAGTTTGGAAACATTTCACTTCTTCTTCTTTCCTAATTGCTCTGGCTAGAACATCTAGTAACTATATTGAATAACGCTAGTGATGGTGGGCATCCTTGTCTTGCTCCAGATCTTAGAGGGAAAGCTTTCAGTCTTTCACCATGGAAAATGATGATAGTGGTAGGTTCTTTATATAAGCTCTTTGTCCTGTTGAAGAAGTTTCCTTCTATTCCTAGTTTTCTAAGTGTTTTTGTCAAGAAAGGATACTGAATTTTGACAGATATCTTTTTTGTGTGTCAATTGATTTGATCATATTGGGCTTTTCATCCTTTGTTCTGTTAATGTAATGTGTAACATTAATTGATTTTCTTATGTTGAAACACAATTGCATATCAGGGATGAATTCCACTTAATGGTGGTATATAATTTTTTAATGTGCTGTTGGATTTTATTTGCTGGTATTTTGTTGAGGAATTTTGCATCTATATTCATAAGAGAAATTGGTTTGTAATTTTTTTTTCTTGTATACGTATTTGGCTTTGGTATTAGGGTGATGTTGGCTTCACAGAATCAGTTAAGGAATGTTCCCTCCTGTTCAATTTTTTGGAAGAGTTTGAGAGCAGGATTGTTGTTAATTTTTCTTGGAATATTTGTAGAAATCCCTGTGAAGATATCTGGTCCTGGGCTTTTCTTTGTTGGGAAGTTTTTAATGACTGATTCAATCTCTTCACTTGTAATTGGTCTGTGAGATCTATTTCTTCTAGAATCAGTGTAGGTTACATGTTTCTAGGAATTTGTCCATTTCATCTAGGTTGCCTAATTTGTTAGTGTGCAGATGTTTGTATACTTATATGATCTTTTCTATTTTTGTGGGATGTTAGCTGGACTCTTTGACTCACTAGAAATAAAAACATGTTTCTGTCTAGAGAGCATAGAGTTTATTGATCCAGATTTGTTTTTAGCCTGATAGTGGCATGGATTTTTAGGGAAAGTATATCTAATAATAATAAAACCACCACTGACAATAATGCCTTGAATGAATATAGTGATACCCAATAAAAAGAAGTGGGGAAAGTGATTGTGATCCTAATAAAAAAAATAAAGTCACCTAAAAGTAAAGCAATCTATGACTTCACAAGCATAGACACAAATGAAAGTGGCTGAATTTTTCATCTATACAAAATTACTAGAGGGTCACATTATGGGAGTTTGTTATATTTCTATGCTTTCTGTGTAGTTTAGCAGGCTCCACTGAGAGGTCTGTGCCTCCATTTTAATTATTCCTAAGAACCATCTCAAGGTATTATATAGCATAATACAGAGCTTTTTAGCTTCTCCTATGCAACCTAATTGAAATCCTTCTCACTCTGGTAGATATGTCCCATTCTACAGATGGGGAGAAACTGAGGCTCACAGAGGAAAATGATTTTCTCAAACTTGCTTAGCAAAGGCTGGGCTAGAACCTGGATCTTCTGACTCCAACTCCAGTGTAGATCCTACCAGGACATTTTCAGACCAAATGCTCTTGACTATGGATCTATTCTTCTATTCAAGTTTCAATAGCAGGAGTTAGCTATGGCTCTATCTATCAATTAGGAAATACAACTCAACATACATAAACTGCTAATGTTTATTATGCAGTTGTGACTCAATATTAACATGGCAGGTGGGAAATAGGCGTCTTCACTGGAGTGGCTTTGTGCTTTGTGTACTCTAGCAGTGGATGAATCGTTCATTTATTCATTCAGCAAACAGTTATTAAATTTCTACCATGTACCAAACTGTTTTATGCAATGGGGAAAATAACAAAAGCAAACAAACAAACAAAACAGGCAAAATTCCCTGCCCTCCTAATGCTAGTCAGAGGAGATTTATGATAAAGAGGTTACAATTGTGCAGTAAGCACTGTGCTTGTGACAGAGCTGGTGATGTGAGAAGAAAGGCCATTTCCTTTATGCAAAAATTCAATGCTTGCAAACCCTGTATTTTCTCTGTGATATTGAGGGTTTATTCCTACATACTCATAGTCCTTTTTAAAAGCACATTTATTTTTTAAATTCCTGTAGACAAGTGACTTCATTATTGTGAAAAAAATTCAACTCTTACTCATTCCCTGTTTCCCTCTATTGCTATAATTTTTTTTTAAATATGAGAGATTTATTTTAAAAAAAACCATCATAATCTGATAGTTCTGAGGGCTATATGGCTCATAAATAAGTTTTCATTGACTATTACAGTATTTTGAATTTTAAAAAATTAATTGTAACAATTCAACATCAAAGCTAATAGCCTAAAAGCTAGATTTCAAGATTCTCCTGAATAATTTAAAGATTTAACTACACTGGGTCTGAATTTCTGCATGTAAACAAATGACAGGAGCTGAGGGACAGGCATCCCATTTAGATGGTACATGAATATTCCTTTGTCACTACAGTCTGGCCTGCTTTAATCATTCTCATTTCCTGCCAATTCCCTAAAAACATGGGAGTTTATTACTCCTGAAGTGAAGGATGTGTGTATATATATTTTTTAATTGTGGAGGCACTGAAGTGACACATAAAACATTTTAAGTGAGGCATAAGAATTTCATATTGAGTAAGAAGAGGTTAAACTTATTAAGGACCATTACTAATGAATAATACTCTACTAATCAGGAGCAGAAAAATTAATTATGAATGTCAAAAGGTTTAGCAAGACCAAAGGTCTTATATTTCCTTTACCAGTTACCCTTGGACTTGAGAAAACATAGTGATGTTCTTTCCTCCTGCTGCTTTCAGTGATTAAGTCAACTTTTTTCTTGGTAGGTCAGTCCACCTGGGGTTCTCTGTTTGCCCGTGCTGAACATACCAAGAACTGAATTCAACTACTTCTCTGAGACAAGATTTATTTTAGAAGAGCTAAATATCTCTGAATCCCTCCACATATTCCGAGATGAAATTAATTTGCATCAGCTCAATGATGAAGGGAAATTATCTTTAACACTTGTTGGCAGCAATGTGCTGGCAAGGTAAGGCCTACAACGAAGTTCTGGAAACCTGATCCTTTAATGAAGGCTCTTCTGGGCATTATATCACCTTGTTTATTAAAGGCAGTGGATGATGAGAGGAAAGGAAGCATTTTTTCTTTCTTTATAGAAAAGTTTGGGTTTTGTTGATCTTCCATTTTTACTCTGGCACTTCAAATATGACATCTTTGAGTAGAAAGTTCTTGTAAAGTTAATTAAGATTATAATTTTAAAATAAGCAACTTCAAACATGTTCTTATAGTAGCACAGTAGTCTTATGTATTGATCCTGAAAATACGTCATGAAAATTTAAATAAACTCTAACTGAAACTGAAAGTGTCTTGATAGCAGAGGGTAATCTTGATAGTAAAATTGAAGATTATGTGGAAGTGAATGGGCTATGAAAGTCACAGGTCACTGGTTAATTCATGTGTAGTGTTACATGCTATGAGAGTTTAATAGAATTTTTTTTAAGTTCATGTAGCTCAGACTACTTATTTTATGGACAAGAAACCTGAAAGTCAGTGTCCCAAATGACTTGCCCAAGATCCTACGTATGGTTATGAAATGAATTCAAATTAGAGCTTGGTCTTCTGCCTCCTTCAATAAGGTCTTAAGAATTGCTAAATGATGGAAGAATCTAAAGAGATATTAAAAAGAAAAAACAACAAGACAAATACTCTACTTTCAAGGACCTTACAAGTTAGCACAAAAATGTCTTTTTGATAAATTCTCTACTGCTACTGAATGGAGCAGTTACCAGCTAAACACTTTTGTAGTTTGAGGTGTTAATTTTTGCAGTTTTCCACTGACTAATTGCTGGTGCATTAACCAGTAGACATTGAATCAAATGTCTGCAAATAAAACTTGTGCAAGTACTTAATTTTTATTTAAACTTTTTAAGAAGCATATTCATGTGTGAATGCATTGTTATGTAGTGGCTCAGTTCATACAATTCTAGAAAGTTTTTAAATATAATCTGTCTATACGGGACTATCTTTATTCCCAAGCTGTTGGAAACAGGATTCTTTTGAATAATATTGAATAACCAATTGTTGACAGTTGGCTGACAGTTATGTGTAGACTAGTTAACTTCAATTATCGACAACCAGGACAAAATCACAGACTTGACTAAATTTATGTGTTAACCTTTTCAAATCAACAAATGCAAATAGGTAAGAATAAAGACAATGTAAGAAGCCAAAGGTGTGAACTATGAAAACTGTGTGTCATTCAAAATCCTGGGGAGTGTTTTGAGGTCAACTCAATTTTGATGAAATTGAAAAGGTTGTGCTGGGTTTGAAACTGAAGTTGTAAATTCAGGCTTTAAGACTGTGTATGAAATAGAATGTTTTGCAAAAATAAATTGAGATCTTCATTTCCTTTATTGCCACTCATTTGATTTTGACAGCAGAATGCAAAAAAAGATAGCTTTATACTAACTCTCTTCTTGATTTGAAAAAGCCAACACCATCTCATGTATGAAGAATAACGGTGGAAATAAATAATCCAGTAGCATTTTTTCTGTAGCACAGTGACTGGATGTTCAAGCTTTGGAGCCATATTGTCAGGATTTAAATACTGGCTCATCTACTTATTGGCTGTATAAACTTAGACAAATTTCTTAACCACATTGTACCTTGGTTTTACCATTTGTAAAAGTATGACGTTAATAGAACCCATTTTATAGGGTTGTATTTTCATATAAGGCATGATAATATACCCAAAGTACTTAGAACAGTATCTGGTATGTAATGGAAGCTCAATGAGCATTAGCTGTTATTATTATTGTTAATCGCAAAATAAGAGACAGAGGGGTTAAGTTATAATGGTACATTAAGAATCTTGGAGATTAACTGAAATGAAATAAATAAAGACACATAAAACAAGATTCTACCCTTCTAAGTCCTGTGAGCCTATTTTGGCTATTGATAATAGAAAATAGATAGAGGATGGTATTTATGTATGAGTAGAGATTAAGTAATTCCAAACAGTAAGAAGAAAACATGCTGTATCTCTTTCTCATTCTCTCCTTCATTTGCTTTACAGTGAGGACAAAAGTTTAGAATCGGCAGTTGTCAAAGTCATTAATCCAGCTGAGCAGAGCGATGCTGAGTTTGAGTTCCGAGAGTCTTCCTCCTCCCTTGTGGTGAAAGAGATTCTCCAGGAGGCTCCCGAGCTCATCACCGAGCAACTGGCTCATCTCCTCAGAGGTGAGAGATGGCTCATTCTGTTAAATACTGGAAGGCTTAATGGAGTGCTGCTCAACCTGCTCAAGCAGAAAGAGTGCGATCCATTCTTGGGTTAACAATCCCTTTAAAGTCCCTGGGAAGCTTCATCAGAGAAGCGGGGAGTAAAGAGTTTGTTAAAGAGTGGCCTTATGTAGAATATTAAAAATGTGCATTTAAAAATAGGCTCAAAGGATTTTTGCTGTTTCACTAGACAAGAATATTAAACAGAGCTGCTGCACCTCAGTTGGACAACTGGAGTAGCTCTTCTGGCCATTTTCACAGCTTCCGGAGGTGACTGTTGTCTAGGGGCAGCATGAGCCTGGTTCTGAGTTCCACATTTCCATGTGGAAACATCTCCTGACACCTACACGGGCGTGGTTTATGTAATACTATTTAGATAGCAAAATATTCACCTCTCATTTTGGAGGTACTGTGTTGGGGTTTTATAGACAAATTGTCATCTCTTTTGTCCCCCATCTTGAAACAGCTTGTTCTAAGTATTGGAGTTCCTGAGCAGCCCTGTGTCATAAATTATTCTACTATTCTCTCTTTCACCTCCATCGATGGTGCCCACTATGAAGAGTGGTTTTCAAGCTGGAAATTGTCAGTGTTAAGTTGATTTGGATGCCAGATTACCATGAAAAATCAGATATTTTGTCATTTAAGACACTTTTTGCTTTTGTTTAAAGGTTTTTTCCTTTCAACATTCCGTCTTACACAGGGGTTACTGTGGTTTGAATTGTGTTCCCCAGAAAGATATGCGAATACGAATGTGACCTTATGTGGAAATTAGGCCTTTGCAGATGTACTATGTTCAGATGAAGTGTTCTATAAGAAGAGACACAAATAAATAGAAGAGGCACGCACAGTGAGAGGAAGGTTATGTGATGATAGTCAGAGATTGGAGTGATACAACTGCAAGCCAACAAATGTCAAGGATTGCAAGCAACCATCAGGAGTTAGGAGATTCTGTTACTCCTAACTGGAGAATGGAACTGAGTCTCCCTCCAGAAGAGGAGGCTTCTAATGTCCAGAACTGTGATAGAATAAACTTCTGTTGTTTTCAGCCACCCAGTTTGTAGTACCTTGTTATAGCAGCCCTGGGAAACTAATAGAATGGTAGATAAAGAATTTTTTCCGAAATGAAAAACAGTGGCTAACAGACAGAAAGAATTGAAAAAGGAAGGAGAGGACCAAGAGCGTGTTGACAACTCTTTTAAGGGCTTTTTCTTTCTCTACCACTATTTGGAGGAAAAGAAATCCAAGAGTTATATGGTTCCTGTAAATGATTTAGGACAATTGGCCCCAGCAAACCTGCCCTTAAATATTTTTCTGGCTATGGATATCTGTAAAAATGTTCTACAGTAAACCGTGCCCTCAACTAAACTAAGTAAGCACAGTCATTTATCTTTGTGGCAGAGCAGAAGGAAAATAAAGACAATTATGGGTCTCAGTCAAGAGGGAAGTTGCCTGATAGCACAAATGTATGGTGCAGGCAAGCACAACAGATTATTTTGTCTAAATGTTTTGCAAACTAGGAAGCTTGGTTTATTCTTATAAAAATAGATAGTCTATTTAGTAGGAAGGAAAAGCCATCAGTAAATAGCCACTGATTAAAGAAAATAGTGATTTCCTTTAAATAATAAAATAAAATCCAACTGTAATACCTGGGTACAAAGATATGGTGGTGGTGGCAATGGTTGTATTCAGATTTAGGGAAGTAGAAGGGATATAGACTGTTTTGTTAGATACCTTGGTTTTAGTTTTGGGATTAGAGCTATGGTAAAGGATCTTGGTTTTCTTTAAAAAAAAAAAACAGATTTTTCATAAGGTTAGGCTTGAAGTGGCATTGGGAAGCAAGTAGAATGTGGACATCACGCCCTGTCCCTTAGAATTTGGATGTGAAGATGAAGAGCCTCTCCCCATGGAGATGGCCAGTGTGGATACTGTCATGAGACAGCCTGATTTGCCGTAAGGCTTGGAGGTAGAAGACATAAGTAACTTACACAGTGGCAAGGAGGCCCTGGACATCCTTGCCCGAAGTGTCCATGTGTGTATGTGGATACATGGATATGGAGAGGAGGTGGGACATCACTGCTCAATTTTGGCAAGAGAGAACTACAAGAAGGTGATCCAAGGGTGTTGACTTTAAAGAGGTAGCTGATGTCTTCAGAGGGGAGAAGCACTTTAAGGCAATGGACCAATTTTAAATGTAAGAAAGGAATCTCTGGTAAATGTAAGAAAGGGAGCAGGTCCAATTTTTGCTGCACTAGCTACATTCAAATTTAGATTTCAAGTTGTCCAATCATGTATTAACACCTAAAGTGATTTTTTTTAATGTTCCCATAACAAATTTGAGCATTTTTATTCTCATCATAAGAATAATTCTCTTTCTAAGGAGACATTTTAAGCAGCTATGATGTTCCTCTGTATTTGGGGATGCTTTAAAGAATCATTAATTTGACACACATTTCTGGAACATATTCGTAGTCTTCCAGGTCTTGAAGGAATGCAGAATTCTTTGTGCACTCCTCTGCCATAGGAATTTTGAAAAATGTCTGTTTCCAGATGTCATGAGATTAGATAGTTACTGCTGAGAGTTGGAAGAGTCTTAAAAAGCATCATACTTAGACCTCTATGGAGGATATGAACTTAGAGAGTATTATAAACTTTGTACAAAAAAAAAAATCTGAATTTACTATGATCTAAGGACTAAACCAATTTTATTGTTCTTTGCCTCTTACCCCCATGGTCCTATTCTGGAATGCACCGGCTGAGGGGGGTGTGCTGTAAGTGGGTTTCAGGTAGACAAAGACGCTGGTCCCCTTGGTCTATGGGGAGGACCCCAAATGTCTTTCAGTCCAATGTGCTGTTATAAATTTATGATTTTCAATACGTTCATCAATATGAAAACACATCTCCAAAATCTCCAATTCCAGCATCCTGCCCTTTGACCACCACATCCTATCCTTCCAGGTCACCTGCCTTAGGCTCTTTCACCTCAATAAGGTCTCCAGTTCAAAGGCCGTCCACTTCCTCATTATCAACCATGGTCAAGGGTTTACTTCCTTCTTTAGCAGACTTAGATTCTGTGGTCTTACGATTATTCATTAACAAATACCCTTTACCTTCTCTCCCATCTTACTTGTCAGCAAAACCTCAATCTTGGGTAGACATCTACTCCTTGACTGACTTTAATCAGCTAAGCTTTGTTTGAGAGAAACCAGAGAGAATAATGTTGCTTTTAATTTAAGACAATATATCTTAAATCGCATGCAACACTGCTCAACAATCCTGGTGTGTTCCTTCTTCTGCTCTTCAAAATGATCCTTTAACATTTTCTCCTGCATCCTCAAGCCTTCTTCCCCCTTCCCCCTCTGCAGATGAATGGTTTCATGCATCTTTGAGAAAACAGAAGTTATAGCTAGGAACTTGCCTATGTTAAAATCCTGCAATGCACCAATCTATAAATCTCTACTGAAGATCCTTTCCATTATTATGGATAAAATGTTATTATCAGATATCAACCTCCTCATTTGAGTTCTGGATCCCTTTTCATCTTGCGTCCTCTAGAATTTTGTTCTTATAATGGTTTCGTCTGTCCCTTCCTCTTTGCCAGATTATTCCTATCACCATTCTTATCAGTTAATACTTCTTAAGAAAAACCCAAATCAAAAACACCTTAAGTTTTCTTTGGCCCCAGATTGTCTTTCAGTCATGACTCCTTTTCACAGCAAAACCCCTCAAAAGAGTTGTACAGACTCGCTGCATTTGCTTCCTCATCCTTTTCTCTCTTCCTGCTGTCACCACTCAGACTTCTGACACAACCACTCCCCTGAAATGGCTCCTGCCAGTCACCAGTTGTCTCCTTGTGGTCAAATGGCATTTCCCTGTTCCTTTTTCGCCTGACCTCTTAGTAGTCTTTGATCATCTCGTCTGCAATGTCCTGGTTTGCCTTTTACTCTGCTAGCCACTCTTCCTTAGTCTTGTTTCTTAGCTCCAGCTTTCCTTAATTCCTCCTAAGTATCTCGGAGTGTCCTAGAATTTTGTCTTGGGACATTTTTTTCTCCATCCACACACACAGTGTCCTTAAGTGACCTCATTTAGTTCTAAGACTTTAAATATTACTCACAGGCTTGTGGCTCCTGCAATCTCCAGCTGTCCCCTCCCTTTAGAATCTCCCTCTGAAATTCTAAAGGGAGGGGACTCCATCCATGCATATGCATGTCTAATTAGCACCACCACCTTAGCACAGCCACTGGAACTCTTGAGTTCCTTGTACCTCCAAACCAGCTTTTATCCCAATTTCTCCATCTCAGTAAGCTGAAATCTAGGAGTTATATTTGATTCTTTTCCTTACCCCCACCACCCTACAATGAACCATCAGTAAGTCCTGCTAACTCGACAACTAGAAAGAGAGCTTGAATCCATCCATCTCTGCTCATGATCACTACTTGTAACCAATTCAAGCTGCCGTTCTGTCTCTCCTCGACTACTGAAATAGCCACCTAACTATTTCCTCCAGACAGTCTACTGTCTATAAAGTAGTCAAAGTGAGCTTTTAAAAATGTAAATCAAGGCAGGCAATGGTGGCTCAGTGGCAGGGTTCTTGCCTGCCATGCCAGAGACCTGGGTTCGTTTCCCGGTGCCTGTGCATGTAAAAAAAAAAAAACAACAAAAACAAAAAACACGTAAATCAGGTCATTTCATTCCCCTGCTTAAAATCCATTACACTCAAAATCCAGTCACTCGACCCTTACAAATTGCAACAAAGTCATTCCCCTGCCCTCCTCTAACATCAGCTGATGCTATTTTCCCCTCTTCCCTCTGTGTTTCAGCCACAAAGGCCTTTCACTTTTCAAATATGCCAAACTCTTTCCAGTCTTACGTGTTTGCAAAAGTTGGTCCCTTTAGAATGCTGTTTTTATCCATCTGCTTTTCCCTCTTTCTGGTATTAGTCTCCTCTTCTCTCTTGCTTCCTCAGTCTGGATTGAAAGTTTCATGTGTGTTTATTCATTGCTTCCCTGTGTCTTTGGTGCTTAGAACAGTGCCTGGCTCATAAATTAATTTTGCAAGATTATTTTCTTTCTTTTGCTTCAGTGAGTGCTATGATATTTTCATTTGCATTCCATGCCAGCTCATCCCTGCACATTCTTAATATCCAGTATTTTGGCATTGTTCCTTCCAGTAATAAACTCTTTCTTTTAGTCATTTTTTATTTAGCTTTTAGAGATTCTAGTAGAGTTTGTTTTGGTATTTTGCAAGCATTTGTTTTCATTTCCTTCTATTGGTTGTCATTACATATATATATATATATATATATATATATATATCTTGTTTTAACCCTTTTCTAGAGTATAATGCATGTACAGAAAAAAACACAGAACATAAATGGGCAGCTCAGTGAATTATCACAAAGTGAACATCCATCTAACAATTACCCAGGTAAAAAAATAGGGCAAGGAGACACCTTTGTGCCCCTTTCCATCACTACTCACTCCCTCCTAACTAAAGATAAGCAGTATCCTGATTTTTATTGTACACACTTCTTTGCTTTTCTTTATCATTTTAGCACCCCTGTATTCACCACTTACATTACAGATTGGTTTTGTATATTGTATCAATGGAATCATGTGGCATACGCCTTCACTATCCTTATAGCTCTATGTTTATATTAAATGTAGTATTTATTTGCATAGGTCAATTATCTATCTATTACCTTTTTTTTTTCGCATGGGCAGGCACCAGAAATCAAACCTGGGTCTCCGGCATGGCAGGCGAGAACTCTGCCTGCTGAGCCACTGTGGCCTGCCCTACTTTTTTACTTTATTATTTATAATAAACTAATGTTTTCTTCCCAGAATATTTGAGGTGGCTTATAAAAATGCATGCAATACAATACATGGAAACAAAACAAAACAAAACTCAGTCAATGAAAACAGAATCATGTAGAGAAAGGAACGAGATCAAGATATAACAATAGATTGGGAGGAGTAAAAATAGCCTTCAGTTTGCAACTTGGGGTATGAGCTTCCTGGAGCCAATGAAAGAATAGAAATGTGATTAATTATGATGTTCATATACCTCATTAAAAAAATCTATTAAGTTTTTGCCTTGCACCAGCCTTCTTGAAGAAGACTCCCTGGTATTTATTAGATAACCCTCAACCACAGCCCTTTCACTCATGCAGTAGCTCTTTTTACAAGAATAGAGCACAACTCATCAGATGTTTCTCATGCCTCAATCACTGTGTGGGGACTGTTTTAGTGACTTTATTCTTTAATCAGCAACACCTTTAGTCTTGCAATCTTATTTTCTGTTCCAAATTCTTTTCTACACACGCTGATGTTTGCCTGTAAATACAAGAAATGTATATTTAAACCCAGTTGCACTGAAATCTTTTTAGTTTTATCCTCACCACTGCAGCTATATATCAAAGTGTTTGCATTATGGGACATTTTATTCAAATATTGAGGTAGAACGTGATTATTAGGGATGCTGTTAAAAAGATCATTTAGATTCAGTTAGAAGGAAGGTGCCAGGTTGCTAGTGTGGAAATAATCCCAATCTCTAGCAATGTCCCCTGTCACTCTGTGCCTTGGGCCCTGGCTGGGCAGTTATGCATAAATGTCAACAGGTGGTTCAGCTATGTCCAACGTATATCAGGTTTTGTAGGGGATTGAATGGAATTGAAACCATTTATATTTTCTTAAATTAATGCTCCTTACGATAAACAGTTCTAAAAATGAGACATTTCAGAATACAAATCATTAACATCATTTTCATCTGGAAAGGCACATATCTTCAAAGGGTTGCTTTCTAATTATTTGCATAAGAGGAGAAGGTATTCATTGAGATGAGGTCATAAATGACCCTGATTGCAGAAGTGTGCCCATCTTTTAACGTCTTCCTTTCCCTCTCCAGCTCTGTGTTTGTTGTGATGGTTCTTCTTTCTTTGTGTTTTTCTCTTCCTCTTCCTTCTTTCCTTTACATCTCCTCTGCCTTCTCTTCCTCGTCTTTTTCCTCCTATCTGCTGCTAAGATCTTTTTGTTACCATTTTCCAACAAGCTACAGCCTGAAAATACCTAAAAGCCACATTACATAGTCATGGTGGCCTAAATTAAAGTCTAGTTACGCCCTAGGTTTGTGCCAAAAGCGGACAATTATCCTGCCAGACTCCTCAGCCTGTATTCTTTATTTCCCCAGAGACATACTAGAAAACTATGGCCAAATTTGAGATCCATCACATTGCTGAATCATCACACTGGGGGTCTGTGTGTGTGTGTGTGTGTGTGTGCATTTGCAGGTGTGTGTGTGTGTACGTGGTGTGTGTTTCTGGGAATCGGCTGGCAGGGATGAGATTCCAGCCACTGATTACCAGGCATGTTTCCATCGAGATCACACTCTATCCAACGGCCTTTAGCATTTGTTTGTATAATCCCTCGACATACAGATGCCCCAAGATGAAAAATCTAACTACCAGCAACGGCTTTTAACTTAGGAGGGGGAAAAACTGTGCCCCAGGTTTTTAAAAAACAAATTCTCTCCTTTCTATTTGACATTTAATGAAGAATAGTTGCATGCTATTTTAGTAGCCTGGATTAACAGCTTCTAAAACATCCTTTTAAGGAGGTCAAACAGGCAAGGAAAAGAGCCAAGTATTTTTTTTCTCTCTCTCTCTCTTGCCCAAAAGAGTGAATCATCACTCTCCACAAATGGTTACAAAGTCCAAAGGAATTACATTGCCTGTTTTGCTTAGGAAGAGAAAAGACTGGTGCAGAGGCAGGGGATTTTTTTTTTCCCCTGCTAGATATACATTCAAAATGATCCCTCGACTTTAGAGTGTTATTTCTTCTGCCATATAAAATAAACCTTATTCTTTTTCTTTTTCTTTCTTTTTTTTTTGGTGTGTGGTCTGGGAATCGAACCTGGGAAGATAAACCTTATTCTTAAATTTGGATATTTTAAACTTATTAGATTATGAAGCACTTGAATAATATGCTTCTTTATATACCTTTCCAGGCAAAAATGTAAGCTAAGTTATATTTTCAGTTTTTCTTTCTCCTTCCCTCCTTTTTTCTATTGTTCATTCCTTAATATTTTTGTTTTTGTATGAAAAAACCAATCCCAGATGGAACAGGAAAAAATATTTAAAAATCTCTTCTTTTCTACTAGAAATTTATTGTGTAGAACATGCCTTTGCTGTGCTGAATGTGTTCCCCAAACAACTTCTGACTTCCTTAGAGCATGTTTAATATTAATGTTCTGCAATTGCTTTTGACAAGAGAGCAATTCCTTCACTTCTCCCTTCTTTTGAAAAAGCTTACTGTGGGAGGTTTTTTCTAATAGAATGAAATGTTTGTTAATAATTTATCATAATTGCTTTTCGTGTTTTTTGTTGTCAATCCCTCATGGCCTGTGAATAGCTCAGATGCTTTTGGTTACATGTGAAAAATTTGCCATGGATGAGTCCTAGCGATAAATTTGGGTTAAAACATGCAGAAATCTCTCAGAGTAGGGCTGAGCATCATTTTAAGTTATTTTTTCCCATTTGTCAGTGTGTCATCTTTCTAATTGTCAGGTCAAACTTAATCAAATAGCCAGAGTGAGAAGTTTCTTTTCATTGAATTATTCTGTAGGACTGTTTAATGCAGTATCCATTAGATTAATTTCTGAATACTACCTTTATATTTTATGTATTTTTAAAGTAAGATCTCCAATCCTACAATCCAAAGAAATTGGGTTCTTGGTTTGACTGTAAGCTAGGCATATTTTTGTCAGACTTATTCCTGAGGATTTTATATTTTGACGTGATTGTCAATTTCATTATAATTTTGTTTTACTTTTAAATTATTTGTACTTATTTATAGAAATACAAGTGATTTTGTATCCTTACGTCTTGCAAACTTACTAAACTTATTCTAAGTTCATTTATAGATTTGAGTTTTTTATGTCCATAATCATATCATCTATAAGGAAAGACTATTTTTATTCCTTCCTTTTCTTTACTTATACCTTTTGTTTATTTTTCTTGCATTATTGCTCTGGCTAGAGTCCATAGTACAGTATTAAATAGAAATAGTAACAGCAGGCATCCTTGTCTCATACTTAAAGTGGAAGTCATTCAACACTTGAAATAATCAAAACAAAACTGTCAAATATAAAGTTTGTTTTCTTAATTTGTTTTTGCTACAGATGCCCTTCATTAAATTAAAGAAGTTGTTTTCTGCTTTGGTGAAATTTCGTAAAATGACTGTTGGATTTTATCAAGTAGTTTTACTACACCTCTTGAGATAATCATATGATTTTTCTCCTTCAGTCTATTAATGTGGTGAATTGATTGACTTTTGAATGTTAATTTGTCCTTTAATTCCTGAGAAAATCCTTACTTGGTTATTATGCAATGTCCTATTATACAGTGCTGAATTTGATTTGATACTATTTTGTTTTAAAATTTTCCATCTATTTTTAGAGACTTGTCTCTAATTTGCTCTTGCATTGTCCCTATCAAGTACTGGCATCAAAATTATGCAGGATTCATAAAATAAGTTGGGAAGTGTTCCCCCTTTCTCTGTTTTTTAAAAAAAGTTGCATAAAATTAGTGTATTTCTTTCTTTAATGTTCAGAACTATGGATTTAAAGCTATGGAATCATTTTTAAATAGTTATAGAACCATTTGGATTTTTAAAGTTCTTTTCCCAACAGCTTTGACAGGTTGAATTTTTCTGCTAGCATCCATTTTTTCCCTAAATTTTAAAGCATATTAAAATACAATTGTTCTTATTACCTTTAAATGTCTATAGAATCTATAATTTGTCAATTTTTCTCTCCTAGTATTGGTAAATTATGCCATGTCTCTTCTTTCTTGAGCAGTTTTCAAAACTACTTATGTTAGTTGTTTCTAGGAATAACTTTTCATTTTATTGATTTTGTCCATTTTGTGCTTGTTTTCCATGTCTTTAAGTTTTGCCCTTATCTTTATTAAATCCTTCCTTCAACATTTTTGGGGGAAGGGTACATGGTTTGGGAAACTAACCTTCCTTCTACATTTTTAAAATTGAATTTGCTGTTCTTTTTCTAACATCTTGAGATGGATACTTAAATTATTAATTCTTAGACTTTCTTCTTTTACAATATACACACTTAAGGCTATAAAATTTTCTTAGAACATGGCTTTAGATGTATCCCACAAGTTTAAATATCATATTTGCACTATACTTTACATTGTGATTTATTTTTTTGCCATGAGTTATGTGATAGTTAGGTTCAAGTGTCAACTTGGCCAGGTGAAGGTGCCTAGTTCTATTGCTGTGGACATCAGCCAATGGCATGTGAACCGCATCTGTTGCTAATTACACCTGCAGTTGGCTAGGAGGCGTGCCTGCTGTGATGAATGATGTTTGATTTAATTGTCCGGATGCTTAAATGAGAGAGCGCAACATAACACAGCCCAAGCAGCTGAGCATACCTCATCTCAGCACTTGCAGCTCAGCCGAGGCCTTTGGAGATGTAGAAAGAAATCATCCTGGGGAAAGTTGTTGG
Organism: Tamandua tetradactyla; assembly: GCF_023851605.1. Lineage (NCBI taxonomy): Eukaryota > Metazoa > Chordata > Mammalia > Pilosa > Myrmecophagidae > Tamandua > Tamandua tetradactyla. Next base: position 107,283,452 of record NC_135328.1, on the reverse strand, counting down.
AACCCAGAGGCCTGGAGAGAAGGCCAGCAGAGATCACCCTGTGCCTTCCCATGTAAGAAAGAACCTCAGTGGAAAGTTTGCTGCCTTTCCTCTGAAGAACTATGCATTTCTCACTGAATAAATCCCCTTTTATTAAAAGCCAATCCATCTCTGGTGTGCTGCATTCTGGCAGCTAGCAAACTAGAACAAGTTACTTACAAGTATATTGTTTAATCTTCAAACATTTGAGGGTTTTCTAGTTATTGTTTTATTATTGATTTTTAAACTATTCTCACTGGACCATAGAACACCCTCTATGACCATAGTCCTTTGAAATTTGTTGAGACTTGATTTATGTCTCAAAAATGGTCAGTTTTGGTAAGTGTTTTATTTGCACCAGAAAATAATGGGTAGTCAGCCCTTGTTGATAACAAGGCCAATATATACCAATTAGGTCGACTTTGCTATTCATTTTGCTCAAATATTTTTTCTTTACATTTATGTTACTTTTATAGTCGCTCACAAAGATGTGTTAAAATTTCTCCTGGTGAATGTGTATTTCTGTCCATCCAGTTCTGTCAATTTTTGTTTTATCTACTTAGAGTTATGTTATTAATGGGTACAATTTCAGAATTAAAATATCTTTCAGATGGTTAACCCTTTCATAAAAAAGAAATCTTTGTCTTTATGTCAAATAATATATTTTTGCATTGTAGACTATTTTGGCTGAAGTTTTGGTATACTACACGAATTTTCTTTTGATTAGTTTTTGCATATTATATCTTTTTTCCATCTTTTTTTTACTTTCAACCCTTTATATTGCTATATTAAGTTGTGATCTTGCAAACAGTATATTATTGTTGGTCTTTAAATTCAAGTTTGACTTTTCTTCTCTATCAGTTGAATTCTTTTGTCTCTGCATTTAACATGATTAAGGTCATATCTGGGTTTAAATTAATCATTTTGCTATTTGTTTTCTATTTGTCTCATGTTTTTCCATTTTTCTCTCCTTTCTTTACTGCTATTACACCAACCAAGTATTATTTTATTATGTTTCTCCCATGATTAGCTTCTTAGTTATGAATTCTTTTTAAAAAAAATTTTGTATAATAGTTATACTCCAAATTATATCATGCAATTAAAATCTTTTATGAATTAATATTTCTATAGCTTCCATGACAATCCAAGAACCTTGAACACTTCATCTCAACTAGGCCAGTTCTGCATTTTGTGTTACTACTGAAAAGTATTTTAATTACATGTGTATTTAAAACTCTATAAAATAGTAGTATAATTGTTTTATATGGGCATATTAATTTATACTTACCCACATATTTATATTCATTAATGTTCTCCTTTCCTTTCTGCATTTCTTTGCTTTTCTGTGGAATAAAATTTCCTCAGTCTTTACTATTTCTTTTAGTATGTGCCTTCTGGTGACAAATCCTTTCAGATTTAATTTTTCTAGAAATGTCCTTATTTTGCCTTCATTTTTTTCAAATATTTTCATTCAGTTTTGAATTCTAGATTTGCTGTTATTTTATATCAGCACTTTGATAATATAATTCCATTGTCTTTGGCTTTCAATATTTTAGTTGAGAAGTAGCTCTCAGTTTTATTGCAATTCCTTTCATAGTGATATTCTTTTTTGAATGACTGATTTAAAATTTTCTCTCTTTGTAACTTTTAGCAGTTTTACTATCATGTGCCTAGAGGTGTTTTCTTTGCACTTATCCTGATTTGGATTCATAGTATTTCTTGAATGTTGGAGTGATGCCTCTCATTAATTTTGGAAAATGATTGTCCACCTTTTCAAATATTGTTTCAGCCCCCTCATTCTAAGAGGAATGCCTATTACATATGTACTAGGACTTTTCTGTAAGTTCTCTAAGTATCTTATGCTCATTCTTATATTTTTAATTTCTTTTTTGCTCCATGTTTCAGTATAAATATTTTTTCTTCTGATATGTTTTTTGATTCAGTACTCCTCAATGTGTTTACTCTGCCATTAAATACATTTTGAGTTGTTATTAAATTTTCAGTTTTACAATTTAATTTGATTATTTTTTTAAAATAGATCCTAATTCTTTACTGTAATTTTCCAGCTAATCTTTTGATCCCTTCTGGCTCTGTTCGATTTTTTTTTCCCCTCTTGAATTCCTAGTCATTGGTTCTGATTTTCTTTATGCCTGGAAATTTTTAATTAATTGCTGAACATTATATATGAAAAGTGTAACAATTATAAGGCTATAGATAATGAAATTCTTTTTCTCTGAGAGTATTTTTGCTCCTTGATGGAAGTTATAAGAGGGGAAAAGCAATATAATCTATTTTGTGTTTGAGCTGATTCAAGTTGGGATTTCTGTCTTCACAAAGACTGCTCTATTTTTGTTTCACCCCTCTCCTAGGGAAGAAGAGTTGACACATTTATTCTTTAAAGGTCAGATAGTAAATATTTTAGCCTCTGTCAGAACTACTCGGCTGTGTTGTTAGCACAAAAGCAACCACTGGCAATATGTAAGTGAATGGAAGTGGCTGCATTCCAATAAAGCTTTATTTGTAAAGACAGGCAGTGGGGCCAGATCTGTCGGCAGGTCACAGTTTTCCGACCCCTGTCTTTGGATGTGGCCCTTCGGGGTTCCCATTAGAAAACCTGTGCGATTGAACCAGGACTCATGCTCTCTGGAAGGCTTTGAACTCCAATTTCTGTCTCTCTAGTCTTGTAAAACTGCTGACAGAGCTGGTAATCTTCTGAATCCACCAGCTACCATTTACAAATTAGGCAATGTCTTGAGGGTTACAACAACGAGTATTGTGCACACCTGCCTCTCTGCACTCACTGCTTCTCCAAGATCTTAGCTTCTCAGGTTTTGTTTTGGCTTTTTTTTTTTGGCCTGGTTGACTCTCTGATGCCTTCACAGATTTATTTACTATTATTATTTTTTATCTGGCTTTTCTCATTGTTTTTGATACAACCTGGTCCATCAAAGCCAGAAGCAGATGAGGGAATCTTTTGCAAAATGCCAAAAGGGTAGAAAAATCATCTTCGTATCTTGAATTTTATGTCAAAAATTGTCAGACCGCAAGGTATATCTGAAGTCAGGGTACATTCAGAAACCGTCTCTGTTCGCTCTTCTGCAGGCTAGCCTTCTAAAGAATCGACCCAATATTTATTTTCTAAGATATTTTCCACATGGCAGCTTGAGGGCTTCTTATTAAACATTAATTTGAGCATTCCCTACTTCCTGTAGAAGGTAACCAATAAACTTTAAGAAGGCTTGTAAGGCCCGTGCTTCATGATTTGCCCCTGTTTACCCCTGCAACCAAATTTTCCAACATTTCTTCTCTAAAACCACATTATTTGTCTCTGCTTAACTGCTTCCCATTCAGGGCTTTTGTACCTGATCTGCCTGAGATAGGATCTCCTTTTAACTCTGCCTTTGCCTTAAAACCTTCATCATCCTTCTAGATTAAACAGTACTGTTTCCCCAGGGATAGCTCTTATCCCCTTATATTGAAATTTTATGTGCTTACCTATGTGTAGTCCTAAACTTCTGTTAGCTTCAAGGGGGCAGGGCTATCTCTATTCTAATCTTGCATTTTAGCATCTAAGATCTAAGCATCTAACACAGTGCTTGGCATTTAAAAGTACTCAGTAACTTTTGCTGAATGAATGAGTGAAGAAAATCCTTTAAATACGACTGGGAATATTTACATTTTATGATGCTATTTGCATTCATTTGATTCTCAGTATAACCTCTTCACCTGGGAAGGCAATATCATTTGTTTTTAAAATGAGTTTACTCATCCTTCATTTTCTCAGTGCAGAGTCATCTATGAAACTCCTCTCTTTGTGATCCTTGGTTACTCAGGGCACTGATGAAGGAGAAGGGAATGGGATGGGTAGTAACTCTTGATTTTTCAAAGTGCACTTGGAAAAAAGTGCAAGAGATCATTCACATGAGCAAATTACTTTGTAATCCAAAACTGTGGTACAGACTCAATTTAGGAATCCTTATAATTAGAAAATAGTAAATTGCTTCTAACCTGTGAATGGTGCCTAGAAAATGAGGAATAGACTCCAGGCTAACTACCTTCTCAAATTCCTCAACATTTTGCTGTTCAAAGGAAGAAGTCCATATATAAAAATAAATAATGTGAAGAGTGGGAACAATGTTCTATGCGGTATCTTAAAGGGAATAACTTAGACTGCATTTTTTAATAGTTTACCATTAGCTTGGAATGATTTAGAGCCAATGTACATCACTTTTGCATGTTTGCATAGGGTGGGGAAAGTCTCATGTTTTGTACCTTGAACCATAAACTCTGCCATTGTGTGTACTAGGAGTCAGTTGAGCTATAGAGATTAATAGCTGGGGAAAAGCGAGGCTGGGCAGATGGTGTTTGAAGGACTTGCCTCTCAAACTCTCTGCTGTGGAAGCCCCTGACCAAGGCAAGAAAAGGGAAGGGGAAACATAGTTCAAGAGACCAGAAGCACTCATTTTCCTGGCCCCTCTCCTGCCTTGACTGGATCATTCCAAGGCTGTTTTTATTCGATGCCTTTCAGGTAGCATCCTTTTCAAGTGGATGACCATGGAATCAGAGAAGATGTCAGAGAAACAAGAAGAAATTCTTTCCATCCTGGAAGAGAAATTTCCTACCTTACCTCCAAGAGAAGACATTATCAACATCCTGCAGGAAACCCAGTTTAGTGCTCAGGGTGAGTGGACACCATCCCCCAGTTCTCCTGCAGCTCTCTGGTGGGGATGGTTTGGGGGTGCAGTGCTGTCAGGCCCCAGAAGGCAAACATGTGTGGGCCTTCATTTTTCCCACCCCTGTCTGTGCTGATGAAAGATTTTCAGGGGTGCATAATGGCAGCTCACCTGGGACTGGAGCTTCTCCTCTGAGGCTTCATTTCCGGATGTGTGGTTAGTTCACAAGGCTGATGGACACCTCAGATGCATCATTACATGAAATCCCTGACCTGAGATAGTTCTCTTTGGAGAATGTGGCAGGAACAATGTCAAGTATGATAGGATTTCATAAGTCAATTAATTTTAGAATAGCTGAGCTGATGATATTGTTCTCTAAGACTAGACTTTCTCAAGAAGATTTTACAAAAGAAAAAAATGTCTACAAACAATGAATTTCTTGGATCACTATTTTATAATAATAGTAAAAAGCTATAATTTATTGGGTGTTTAATATATATCAGGTTCTCATCTCTAACTTAGCATGTATTAGCTCATTGCATTCTCACAATATCCATAAGAGTCACATTCTATTGTTATGCCCAATTTCCAGAGGTGAACACAGAAGCACAAAAAGATTTCTCAGCTTTCTCAGTGTCACTCACACAGCTGGCAAATGACCAGGCCAGGATTTAAACCTAGCCAATCTACCTGTAAGGTGCACACATTAAATTACATTGCCTTCTTCCTTAGTTTGGGATCCCTCAGGGGTAGAGCCTGAGGCAAAGACTCCATTGCAAGTAGTTTATTTGAGGCAATCCCAGGAAACTCAGATGGAAGAATGGGGTATGTTATCAAGCAAGTTATCCTGTGGGAAACCAGAGCTAAATCCTGAAAAGGAACTCTGGGAAATAGTGTAAAATTGCACCTCTGAATTTTCCCCACCTCGTGGGTGCAGTGGTATGCTGGAAGCCCATCACCCAGGCTTGCGAGAGCTGATGGTTAAGTTTTCAGGAACTTTCTGAATTGGTTGAAGCCACATTGGTAGCTCGATATCGGCCATGGTGGAAGTATTTACCCCAAAGAAACTGACAAACATTATAAATCAGATGGGGTTGTTTTTCCCCCTTTCTTATTTTGAGAGCTGGTGGCTAAACATTTCCCTGCATACCGCTCGGATATTGAGGGCTGCTCCCAGGGCGTGTTAATACCGCCACACTTCCAACTTTCTACCTGTGAAGGGCAGAGTAGGCTTTGGTGGCCAAAAAAAGTCCAGAAAGAGATGCATGTGCTGGTGGTTTAGAGTCAGGCTGGGTATGTTAAGGTGGGAAAGTCTGAAGAAATCTGCATAGGGACAAGCAGGGTTCTTACACTTTCTGCCATGTATGCACATATTCAATTGTATATATAACTGCACGATGGCTGGTTTGCCTTTTGTCACTAAATTTCAAAGTTAGACCAAACTTTTTTATGATTTATTCTATAAATCATTTTAGGCTGCAGTGTGGTAGATTGTGACTGTTCAATCTTCAAGCCAGAGAAAACTACTTAGCACCTGTCTGTTTCCTCATTCTCCTGTGACTGACAGGATGTCCCAAGTTGGTAGGGTAAGGCATCGAATCTGATGTCTCAAAATGCATCTGGGAAAAATAAATGTGCTTTACTAGGCTTTTTTTAAGGGAACTTCTTACCAAGAAGTTAGGCCTGATCAGATGTTGTAGCATAGGGTGAGAATTAAATGTCTAGCCAGCCCCTTTCCTGTTTTTCTGTGATAGATTTTATTGAAGTACACTGTTCAACTGTTCAAAACTATAGTGTTGGATAATTCAACCATTCTGGATTATTCCTTCCAACATTGAAGGAATTTAACAGCTCCTGTTGCCAGAGCCTATTACAAGGGCAGCCAACTTAATTACAATATTTCTATGGGTCCCATTTATCTAAAAGGGTATTTTGAATAAAATTAAATTGGAAAAAATGTAACCCAAAAACAAATTTTCACTTTACTTGGATTATATATGGCTAGTTAGAATAGCTTGCTAGTATTTCTTTATTTGCTCTGCTCCCCTCCCCGCTTGCCATCCTCTGCCCTTGACCCTCTAATGTATTTTGCCCTTTGGGCTCCTTTAACACTGGCTTCTAGTTGGGTTTGGTCAATGGGAAGAGTTAGGAATGTGGAGGGGAAGGAGGAAAGAGAGGCTATATTTCTTCTCTGCACCCTTATTCCCTTGGTTCTAAGTTTCCGGAGCTCCTCTTCCACTTTCCTTCCCTTGTCCCTTTGCTGGTCTCTAGGTGCTCCACCATCTCATTTAGTTATCTCAATCCTACCACATTTCTGTGCATGTCCTGCCATAAGAGAGTCTTCTTTTGAATCAGAAGGAGTAAACTCTGTGTTCTACTGGGATCCTAACTGATGCAGATATTAGCAGTAATTTTTGCCTCGATGTGTATGTGTTCTGCTTTACTTTGCTAAAGCTGACGAAACACAGTATACCAGAGATGCATTGGCTTTTACAATGGGATTTATTAATTTAAAAGTTTACAGTTCTGAGGCTGTGAAAAATGTTCAAAGTAAGGCATCAATAGGACAATACCTTCTTCCTGGAGAAAGGCTGTTGGCGATCTGGAACTCCTCCGTCACATGAGAAAGCTCATGGCAGCATCTGCTGGGCCTTCTCTCCCAGGGTTTGTTGCTTTTAGCATCATACTACAGTGATTTCCTCTCTGAGCTTCTGTGGCTTTCTCTCTCAGCTTCTGAAGCTCTTTTCTGTGTCTTCGTTCTGTCCTTTATCTTCCTATAAAGGATTCCAATGAAAGGATGAAGACCCACCCTGGTGCATCCCTCAATTGAAATAAAATAATCAAAAGATCCCACCCACAATGGGTCTATACCCACAGGAATGGATTAAAAGAACATGAGCTTTTCTGGGGTACATGCAGCTTCAAACCATCATATGTTCATTATGGACAAAAGTGGTATTAGAGGGGAAAATACTGAAATTAGCAGGATGAATGCTTTAAGGAATCCCCTATTATAAAAAAAAAAATTCCCCAAGTATGACATCCTGTTTTTTCCCTGTCATCTACAGGTTTAAATATTGAACAGGCAATGCTGAAAGACCTAAAGGAACTGTCGGATGGAGAAATAAAAGTGGCTATAAGCAGTGTGAGCATGACCCTGGAGGTAAGGGCGGAATGCTTTCTGGCAACAATAGATTTTTACACAATTGCAGTGCAAGCAACTGGAATACAGCTTTCTTCCCCCTAAAGTCACTGTTTGTCTTTTGCTGTGAATGTGTATTTGTGATGTTTTTGGCTAGGAGTACAGGTTATTATTTTGGGTGAAAGTACTATGCTAGATCAATGAAAACTGCCAAACCTTTATTCCCAAGTTGAGTGTTACTTCATTTGTCTCAGTTAAACAAAACCTAAAACACACTCACCTATTGTGTATGTAACATGCTTAATAGCAACTATACTATATAGTATGTGATTAGGTTCACTTCCAATTTTTCTGTGACCCACCCTGCATTGTCCACAGAACTTTTCCAAGAAGCCTTGTAAGCTGTTTGGATGCATGCCATTTTGGTAATCAGTGGTGACAAGAAAAGTATTAAGGAATCTCCTTGTAATCTGTTAAGTGAATGTGACTTTTGCCTTTGTGTTTCATTGATAAATGATCTTTTATCTACTTTGGGGGTTTTCACTAATTTGTATGTTAATCTTAATTAACCTAACTAAAGGAAACTGTACTTTCCAGTGGCACATTTTTGTGGGCAGAAGTCTGTGTATTTCTTTACTGTTGTATTGCCCTCATCAAACCATCCACCTTTGGTTGAAATAGCTAGCTCCTAAGTCTAGTTTATGGAGAGAAGTATTGCTGCGTTCAGAGTTTATCTTTTGGATTTTAGAATTGCATGCTGCTAGTCTCGTTTTTTCATGGTGATGGTGAAGATATTAATGCTTATATTTCTATGGAATGGCAGACATGCATATGGGTACACATACCACAGAAACCCAAGAGCAAGCCAGATACTTTTTTTCTGTGATCTATTTGTAAGATTTATTGCTGGTTGATTGGCATCATGATTTAGCTCAGAGATTAATATGAGTCCTGGGAAGCAGACTGCATCACTAAAGGTAATCAGGCTTGATAATGACAGAGTTTCATAGTTTAGGGAGCAATGTTCTCATTGAATGCAGTCAGTAGATTGACTCAACTGTTTCTGTGGACTTTCAGATTGATACATGCTCCATATAATTAGTTGTTAACGTGAATCAATACGAGATATGCGTGCAATTTGGGATGTAGTAACTAGATAATCACCTTCAATTAGAAATCTGCTTTGTTTCTAAAAATCCAAGGAAAACATGGATTTTGCAAGGGTCAGTAGCTCTGAGAATCATTTCTACTAGTTGAAGCCTTAGGGTTT